>NC_052359.1:3215093-3265094 GCF_009727055.1 Benincasa hispida | reverse complement strand
CATCCTCACTTCGGAGATGGAAGATGGTAAGATGATGATGGCCCCTTCGGGGTCACGCCACTTCGGAGAGTGAAACGAAGGAAAAGCCTGACCTGACCTTGGCTTGATAAGGTGATGGATCGCGAAATTGACACCCCTGACTATAAAGCTTCTTGCGAGGAAGCCCTCCGTTACACTAAATCCCTTTCACATATACCATTTTAGTCCATGAAATTTGTAATATTACCCATTTGAGTTTGTTGGTTTCAATTTCAAACTTAACCCTTTTTTAAGAAAACATTTTTAACCCTTTAATTTATATGTTTATTTTTTATCTCTAAACTTTGAGCTTTAGATAAGTGTTGTGTTGTAATTAATCTCTATTTTTTTAGAATTAAATTAAAAAATTACTTATAAATAAATTGATAAATAAAAAAAAATTCAACTAATAAAATACTCAAAGATCATATAAAAAAAAGTTTGAATCTAGTTAAGAAAGTACTCTAACCGAACCACACAAGTGAGCAAATAAAAAAGATTTAAACATAGGCCATGTTTATCTAGGGCAATGGTGTAAATCAATCACAATTCTTTTTGTGGGCTCCATCAAATTGCTTTAGATTTTGTTTACATGTTCATCCGTAATCGTAATTAAAAGTGAGTCCCACCGTACTATCTGTAATGAAATCTTGTAATTTGATTGAGCTTGGGAAGGACCTCAATCCAATTGCATTTGACTATGTAGTGAGACCCACATATTTGGTAATGTGGGACCGATATGACAACTCTAGAGGGATGAATAAGATTTAATAAAACTAATTAAAAAATTTTCTCTAGTGGGGACCCAATTAAGAAAATCAATATACTTTTGGTTATCAAATTATTTAAACAATAATTTAATGCAAAATAATTCAATACAAGGAAGTTAAGAAATTAAAATTAACACTTTAAGTACTCTAATTAACTTTAATAATAAAATTAGTAAAATAAATGTGTAAAGATAAATTCAACCAACCTAAATAGACAAATGTGAGCAATTAATTTCAAGGATAATTATAGCAATTAGTTTCATGCAAATAAAAAAATAATAAATTAATTACAAAATTAAATATGAGGGGATAGAGAAATTGACATTGTGATTTTATAGCGGTTCAGCACAACCGACCTACATCCACTTCCGAAGCTCCTCTTGGGTATATCACTACGAACTTAACTCTTTCCATGACTTAGAGTTGAACCGCTACAACGTACTTTTTCTGGAAGCAAGAGCAACCCTTACAATAGTTTGAAAAAATAAATAACACACTTGACAAACTCTCGACAAGAGTGGATTTACAAATTTTAGCTCACAACTAATCAATCCTCACGGCATAAAATAACTCTCTCAAGAAGAAGATGAAAAGAAGACAATTAAAGCTCATAGAAAGAATAATAATGGTGGCTTTGAGTTATGAAAGATTGAAAAAATAGTGTAAAATTGTTGTCAGAATTTGGAGAAGAAGATGAGTTTAAATAAAGAAGAAAAATTGTTGAAAACCACGTTTAATTTGGACCATTGGATCTTAGAAAAGAAAAATCAATGGCGGAGATTTTAAACTCAATTAGCCATTAGACAAAAACAAAAAATAATATAATAATATATATCTTTTAAAATAATTTCTTTTAAAACCCAACAAAAAAACATTATCCAAAACTAGCTTTAACACAAACATAAAATAATATTAAATTCATTTTCCTTTTAAAATCATTTTCTTTTTTAAACCAATCCAAAATCTCAAAATCCTGTGTCCTTCCTCTCATGCTCAAAGTGGCACCTTTCAATTGGTCTACTTTGATAAGAAAAATTCTGCCACGTCATTAGTTCAGGATTTTTCCGTTAAGCTCGTTCAGTCATATTTTCTTTGTTTGAACTTCGATTTGAGTGACTCAAATTGTGTTGGAACCATGGTTCCAAGCTCTAACACTCCAAAACACTCAAACCGTTAATAAACAAAAGCAGGTTTGTTATCATCAAAATATTAATTAATTTATTAATTTGAGATTAAGAGCCAAAAAGCTAACAATCTCCCTCTTTTTTATGGTGACAAACAAGTCAAGAAAAATGAAATCCAAAGAGATGTGTGATATAAAATATAAACTTGAATCACAATCAACACACATACATAATTTTAATTCACTTGAAAATAATGATTATTTCAATAACAACATATTTTTATTTTTCTTATTATCTCTCCCCTTTTTGGAATCAATAAAAAAAAGGACAATAAAAAGGTAAACAAATACACATGAAAGCTTCCTCTAAAAACATAAGCACATTCATTGTATTTCTTCTCCTATCGACGTACCTTCTAAAAAATTTCACAAACAACATTTTAAATTCAAGAGGCTTGAAAAAGAATTAACCAAGCTCAAGCTGATTCTATTTAATCCAATTTCACAAATTTCTCTCCCTTTTGAAATCAATTGAACACTCCTCTTCAATAAGGGACACAAAGACATTTAACATAATGTTCAACTTGAGGGTAGAAATATCAAATAAGATTTCAAAATATATTTCTAACTCTCTAAACAACTACTCACCTGAAGGATAAACAACATGCATAAGAGGGACACACAACAAAAACACTATGGAGAATCAATATAATCAAATATACCAAATTTACATATGAATTAAGAGAAAAACTCTCCCTAAAAATATGCATTCTCCTTCTAAAAGAAATCAATAAATTCCAAGGAGATAAAATCATTCAAGCAATTGATTTACCAAAATATCAAATATTATAAAAAAAATACCCGTTGTTGAAAATCCAATAATGATACCAAATAAAAACAAAGTCACATTAGCAAATCAATTTTATCAAATAAGTATAAGCATGATAGCATAACAAATATATTTATAATAATTTTGAACAAAATGCTAACGGGGATCAAGAAAGTAAATCAATTCAAATACTCACCTTGTGAAGGAATTCAACAACCCTTCCAAATAACATGCTCAAAATTAATTTTTATAGAGATACCAAGAGAATATTTATCTTAATAAATAAAAAAATAAATGTTACCAAATATGTAATTTTCTTTGTTGGAATCAAACAAGCTTTTTAGTTGCTCCAATTTGAATTAATTTCTCTTTTGAAGTCTAAACAACGATTTCTTCTTGAATCACACCTACAAACAAAGCTCAATCAAAGGATTTTGGTACCCATTTCTTGGGTCATTCATTATTAGTGAGCAAAAACTTTAGAACCCATTTCAAATAGTTCCAAAATTACGAGTATTCATTTTTGGCAAATAACAAGTATGATATTTATGTCCAACTTTGTCACATGAATAATAAGTAAATTAGGTAAGAATTTCTTTTTAACTAATTGATTTTTCACAATCCTTTTCTCAAATAAATTCTTTCTAGAAACATTTTTCAATTAGAAACAATTTGGTTTAATATGACCTTTAACTCCATAAAAATGACATGTAGGCACAAATTTTAGTTTTTTGAACACATTTCTAATATTTCCATGATTATGCACACGTTTACCATTATGCATACAATTAGTTTTGACATGTGAATCACGAGGTACAAACTTTGATTTTTCAAATTTAGATTTAGCCTTTTCTTGCTTAGTAACAAATTTCATATTATGAGCACATCTTGATCTAGCATGGAGTTGTTCATGCATAGAATTTGATTTTCCATGAATGTTTCTACCTTTTTCATGCTCTGATACTAATTTAGATTCAACATTAAGCACATTAAATAAACCATCTTGAGACATATTAGGGGTAGCTTTAACAAAAGTAGTACTCTTAAAAGTAGATGAACAATTTTGCTTTACATAGTTCTAACCCCTTTTGTTGTTACAAGATGTATCAATGTCATTAATTTTATTCAAATTTTGTGTACCAATAGTCAATTTCTTAATAGACTCTTTTGCAAGTTCAAGCTCTTTAGTAGCAAGCAATTCTTTCTCTTAAGCATTTGTAAAAGATTGTTTTTCTCATCAACATCATATTCAAGAAATTTAATTTTATCAACAAGATAAAAGTGATTTTTTTTAGAGAAGTATTACTAGTTTCCAACTCATTAATTCTATTCTTCAAACCAGTAATTTCATCCTTTAATTTCAAAGAGAAAGATCCAATTTTCTCATTTTTATCTCTCAAATTATTCACTTCAAATTTCAAATCACATGACAAAGATTTAAGCTCAACATTCTCTTTCTCAAGAAACTTGATTCTATCATTTAGTCATTTTTCTCATCACAACAAATATCAACTTTATTATGCAATACATAATTAACTCCATTTTTCAAGCTTTCATTTTCAACAATCGAAGTTTTATTCTCAATAATCAATATCTTATACTTCTTTTTTCAAATATTTGGAGTCAAACTTATCTAAATCGTGTTGCACATCTTCAAAAGCATCATATAATTCATCATAAATTGGTGGTTTTTGAATTACCTCATCTTTGTCATTTTTCACCATCAGAATGAGTCATTAAGCACAAGAGAGCTCCATCACAATTTTTCTTTTTCACTGCACGGATTTTTTTTTATTGATTTTGAGAATTATAATACTCCTTCACATTAAATAAATCATTAATAGTACAAGGAGAATTTTGTATACTATACATATCAAGAAAGTTCCAAATGTCATATGCATAATCAAAATACAAAATTATATCACATAATTTTCTATCCAATGCACAATATATGATATTAATAACTTTACCATTAAAAGTAAGCAACTCATTATTTAATTGCAATTTAGACAAATCATGCTCACAAACATACAAAACGTTAAAATCCATAGCAAGCATAAATGTATTCATTTTATTTTTCCATACATCATAATTTCTATTTCTATCAAAGTATGGGGGGTCTATCAATAGAATCACCATTTAAAGTTGTCATAGCTCTAGCAATTAAGCTTTTCAAAATATTGATAATATTTTTAAAATAATTTATGTAGAAGAGCTCCTTGCTCTGATACCTACCAATTGTAGGAGTAAGAAACTCAAATAATAGGTATCAATCTAAAATGATTTGTGAAAATTTTTAATTACAAATAAGAGCAACTGACTTTGATACCAATTATAGGATCGGTATGGCAACCCTAGAGCGGGTGAATAGGGTTTAATAAAATTAATTAAAACTTGTTCTCTGCGGGCTCAATTAAGCAAATCAATGTACTTTTGGCTATTAAATAATTTAAACAATAATTTCATGCAAAATAATTCAATCCAAAGAAGCTAAGAAATTAAAATTAACACTTTAAGTACTCTATTTAATTTTAATAATAAGATTGGTAAAATAAATGTGCAAAGATAAATTCAACTAACCTAAATAGACAAATGTGAGCAATTAATTTCAAGGATAAATTATAGCAATTAATTTCATGCAAATAAAAAATAACAATAAATTAGTTGCAAAATTAAATAGAAGAAGGATAGAGAAATTGACACTGTGATTTTATAGTGGTTCAGCACAACCGGCCTACATCCACTTTCCAAGCTCCTATAGGGTATGTCACTATGAACTTGACTCTTTTCACGGCTTAGAGTCAAATCGCTACAACATTCTTTTTCCGGGAGCAAAATCAAATCTGATTCTTTCCACAGTTGAGAATCAAACCGTTACAATGGTTTTTTTTTCTGGGATCAAGAACAACCCTTACAATAGTTTGAAAAAAATAAATAGCACACATGACAAACTCTCTACAAGAGTGGATTTACAAATTTTAGCTTACAACTAATCAATCCTCACGACATAAAATAACTTTCTCAATAAGAAGATGAAAAGAAGAAAATTGAAGCTTAGAGAGAGAATAACAATGGTGGCTTTGAATTATAAAGGATTGAAAAAATAGTATAAAATTGTTGTCATGATTTGGAGAAGAAGATGAGTTTAAATAGAGAGAGAAATTTGTTGAAAATCACATTTAATTTGGACCATTGGATCTTGGAAAAGAAAAATCAATGGCGGAGATTTTAAACTCAATTAGCCGTTAGACATAAAAAAAAAAGATAATATAATAATATATTTCTTTTAAAACCCAACAAAAAGCATTATCCAAAACTTGTTGATAGACACAAATATAAAATAATATTAAATTCATTTTTCTTTTAAAATCATTTTTTTAAACCAATCCCATATCTCAAAATCCCACCATATATCCTTCTTCTCATGCTCCAAGTGGCACCTTTCAATTGGTCCAATTCGATGAGAAAATTCAGCCACGTCATCAGCTCAGAATTTTTCTGTTAAACTTGTTTTTGGCCATATCTTCTTCGAACTCTGATTTTAGTGATTCAAATTGTATTGGAACCATATTCCAAGCTCTACATAATGGACACTTCAAAACTCAAATTATTAATAAATAAAGTAGGTTTATTATCATCAAAATATTAATAGTTTGAGATTAAGGGCCAAAAACCCAATAGGTTTTTTGTCTCAATTTCTGTCATTTGTCCTTTGAAATGAGGTGGTACCTCTTTACAGATGGAAGTATCAGTAGCAATTTCGGCTGCTTTAACAGTTTTATAACCACATTTTCTTGGTTATACCAATCTACTGGTTATTCAAAGTATCGATAGCGATCTCGGCCACTTTAACAATTTTATAAACCCCTTTTCTTCGTCTTACTGATCTACTAGTTATTATGGTGATGTCGATAACAGTTAATATCCCAATGCTTTTATCAATTTTATTTTGTTTCATTGGTCCAAACATTGAATTTTTAAATTTTTGTTATAACCATATTTATGCTACGATTATCGATCTACTGCTATAATGTTTCGTCGATAGGAAAACTTTAACGTGGTTGTTCAATTAAGTCTTATGCATATGGATTAACCAATTCCTTCATACTCATGCGATCTCACAAACCAGATATTAACGAACAAAAGAAAGAAAGAAAAAAAATCAACGATCAAAACAGAAATATTCATTCTATTTCTAGAAAAAAAAGTCATCACAAAATTAGTGGATGATCATACAAATAAGAGTTAATGGGATCGAGGTTCAAGGTTCACTATTCACCAAACCAAAAAAAAAAAAAAAAAAAGAATATGCAAACCCCAACCTCCGGCTTCACCATAAGAAGAAGAACCCTAGTCAGAGTCACTGGTTATAACCACTAGTGTTTGTTGAGTTTCTTCTTTTGGACCTTTATGATGCTTAGTTTTTATCTAGCACGAATCTTCCTGCCAGCTCCTCCATCTTCCCTTTCCCTTTTCGATCTTTGGGCAGCTGATCGATATCATTGATGTTTCATGAGGGGATGGCTGGTTCACACTTGGTTGTGAACCAATGTAATCAGTTCCCACTATCGAAGGAGTGGGATTTTGTGGAGGTTGTCCTTTCGTGGTGCCCGCATTCTCTTCTACCGTGTCCGTCGGTTCATTTTCTTCACTGGTCTTTTCTAGCACCACATGGTGAGACGGGTGTAAGTGATGGACTCGTCCAAACTCAAAGCCCATTGATCGGATGGGTAGTCTGAGAAGCGACATTCTGAGGAGTCGTCATCCTCCCCAGATGACTCCCGAGACTTGGTGGCTTAGAACTGGGAAGATCATCAACGTAATCAAACCAATCATCATCGTCTGAATCATAGCTATAATCAGACCATATTTTGCTATTTTTCGAGTTAAAAAAGGAAGGAAAAATTAAAATGAAATATTAAGGGTTAGTGATGGATTAGGACGAAGATAGGTTTAATATATGGCCAATTAACTTGTCTCTTCCATTTAATTTACTAGCCTTTAATACAACGATTGGCATAACACGTATATTAAATATCGCTGATCAATATCGGTAAATTAGTATCATCAGTAATAAATGCATACGTGTTTGATGTGCAGGATGGACATGTCATCATTTTTACTGACTACACATTCTCCACGTATCACATAATTTTGGCGCATTTAATGGTTGGTAAAGTTGCCAGAAAATTAATGCAACTTCAGGTTTTCTCCTATCGATGCACAGTAAACGGCGCAATATGATCATTATGGCGACATCATTGTCAAATGGGATTTTAAATGATCGGTAATGATGTCGATAAATCAATCGGTAAAAGAAGTAAATTTCAACCAATCTTCCAATATTTGGCGGTAGTAGCAAAACAAGTTGATTGAGTCAACCGTAGAAGTAAGCCCCTCGATCAACATATCAATGTCTGTCATACACGGAGTTATTCAGTCATTGTCTACAAGGTTTTAAATGATCGATACGAATTGACAACCGTAATCATGTTAGTAAACATCATTTTAATATCTTTTTAATAATTTTTCTAAGAATTATTTGATTTTCCTTGTCTTACGTCTGAAGCTATTGTTTCTCATTTGACATTGGGTAGACACATTCCTTGCTTTGGCCAGTCATCATCCACGATAGTTAAGAGGTATGAATTTTGAATCACTAAACTTCTATTTTGTTATTGACTCCAACACCTTTGGCATACTAAACCAATCTTATTCTAGTTTAGACTTTTCGAAAATGAAATTTACACTATAGTCGTATATGTATTTAATTTTTTTACGTTCATTTTTCTATTAGTTTGTTAGATGTTTGTTTCCACTATCTAAATTTGTCCTATTGCTGGCACTTTATATATTTTTTGGGTTGTCAAACATAGTCTCACATGGCTGAAATAAATGGTACAATTCTGTGCATACTTGTTAGAGTAGAATTGTCTCGACTTATTGCTCAAAAGAGGGAACAAATATTTGTTGTTATACATGAAGGGATTTGAATTCCCTATAGCAGAAGTAATTGGATGTCGTTATCTCTAAATTTCATTTTACAGAATATACAGAGTAATTCAGAGTGACAGAAACTAAATGATAAACATAATTAATCTAAGAATGCTTGTACTATGATGAAAATAGAGAAGAGAGAGGTAGGATATCACATACACTTGAAGACACCATCTTCTCGCTTCCTTTCCACAGCACGAACACGGACTACTTATCTCGATCTCCCAAACTTGGCACCATGAACGTAGCGACAATAATAAGGAAGAGGACATCACCATGAGATCTTACTTGTTATTCTCAAGGAAAGAATCATAACGAAGTTTCGTGGACTCGTTTGGAATAATTTTGGCGAAGAGAGATCTTTATTTTGAGAGAGGAAGAAAACACCGAGAGAGAGATTAAGAGAGGTGAAAGAGATGATCATCCTCTCTCTCCCGTTTTTCACGTAATTGAATGAGACAATAAGGGAAACCACTTTCCCTTATTTTTAACCAAAAAAAAAAGAGAGAGAGAATAACTCCCAGAGGAAGTTGTTAAATTAAATTCAAATTAAAAATTTGAATTTAATATATTTTAGCCATTTTAATATATATAAACTATATGTTATATCACATATAACATATAACTTATAGTTTATATTATATCATATGTAATATAACCTATAATTTGTTATTCTCTCAAATAAACTATGTATTAATATGAATCATATTCATATTAATTTTAACATATAGTATTTATATGAATCACATTCATATAAATAACATTTGAATCACATTCAAATATTTACCTCTCTCATAAAACTACATAAATTTAATTTGAATCACATGCACATTAATTTTAACATATAATTTCTATATGAATCATATTCAAAGAAATAATATTTAAATCATATTCAAATATTCTATTTCTATAATAAAACTAATATAATGTATCAACATACATTACGCTTTATAATGTATCAATATACATTATAATGTATCAACATATATTATTTAATTGTATCTTATACAATTAATTTCTTTTAATTAATTTAAACAATTTAAGTTAAACCAAAATTAATTTGATTATCATTAGTCCTTATTGAGATAACAAGGGGACCTTATGAACATATAGATTGAAGCTCCACTATACTTGATTGATTAATTAAACTCTTTAATTAAATGAATCAACCTTCATTAATTGCCGATCACTCCACTAAAAATCGACAGCTGCACTCTTCACACTACAGATATATTTCTGTGATCATTGGATATAACCAATCAACAGTGTGTTGTCCCTTCACAAATTTCTCATAAGTATAGTTGGGTTAAATTACCGTTTTACCCTTATAGTTACATCTAACTCCTTAAGTATCACTGATCCCTTTAATGAACAATTAGTCATAGTCCAACTATAACTGAACCCCTCTCGAGTCAGGAGAGGATGAGACACTTCATTGTTCAAGTCTGGAATCAACTCTTAAACGAGCAATTTATCTACTTACCCTAACAATAGGGAAGGAGTGAATTCCTTCTTATGTAGCTGTGTTCCCAACTCTACAATTAAACGAATTCCCAAAATGGTAGGTTTATTAAGTCGGCAATATGGCCACTCCTACCCATACAAATCAAAGGACTTCTCTCATAGACAGGAGTTTACAACTCACTCGTGATTCATGTCGAGTCACCTATGGTTATCCTGGAGAAATGTAAGTCCCTTATAGTTACAGTGTTATAAAGAGCAACTATGCATTTCATGGTCCGGTATTATACAAACTCTTTGTATAGGGTATCTCGCTCACATGTCTCCACATGAATGATCAGGATCAGATCATTTGTAGCACTTTACAACAATTGTAACATCTACAAAGCGGGCCATATCAATAATGTTTCCAAGATAAGACACCCAACCTTATCTATATACTACAAACCATTTAGATTATCACTTAAACATGATCCACCTGTATGTTTTCACATATATGTTTAAGTCACACCAGATAATCTTGGATCTCTGTATAATGGATTATTCATATAAAACTAATCAACCATTGATTTAAATAACATATAACTACGATGTTTTAGAACATGCATCCCAACAATCTCCCATTTGCACTAAAGTCGGGGAAATGTAAGCTGGTGAAACATGTATCCTAGGGCATACTATATATCCTACACGCTCTCCCACTTGCCTTAGCACACTAGAGACATGTCTCATAGTCTCAGATAGTTTAAGAGATCCTTTCACACTTTAGCCTATAGAATCCTTTTATATAATTCAAATTGTTATGTCAACAAAAATCATTTGTTCACCAACAAGATGTTTCTCTTATTCCGTTTTATTCCTACAACGTGGTGGTTACATATGTCCTCAAACTTAATTCTTGTACCACATTATCTCATAAAGTGGGCGAATTAAGTTATATTTGAAACAACTATCAAATATCTTAGGACATACTCGACTTATGCAAATTATTGTTTCACAAGCAAAAGATTGCCTTATCATCCAATATACACCAACTAGGATAAAACATAGATTTCTTTAAATCCAATATAAAACAGTGTATCCCGTAAAAGTTCAAATCTTAAACTATATACACCCAAATCTCATTATTTGTAAGTTTTAATTTTCAAAACTCAATGGTCATACCATCGACTTTATCGATTTACCTAACCAATTGTATATTAAATGTTAATTAAGTCTCATGTAAGATTTACATCCCCTCAAAATTTGAGGTGTCTTAAGAAACTTTTCCATTAGACAAATCAATTAGAATGGCATTACCATTTCATCTGAAGTAATTGCATCAAACATTAAACAACTACTTTACAAATGCAAGTTGCACGAGATAAATTTAACATCATGTCCTAAATGTCTGTATGTGGACTTTTAATATACAAAATACTTCAAATCAACTATTTCAAATTGTTTAAATAGTTAAACTTTTGTATTGATTTCCACTTCATTTAGAATGAGCAAATATCAATATAAAATAGATAAATACACACGTTTTATTTTCTTGTCTATACAAGAACATCGTCATTGTTCACAATCATCGATTATGATGCTATATCAAACCATATTCTCAAAGATCCCAATTGTGAACTTTATTTCTCAAATGAACATCACAATTTTGCAAACATTTTTACAGTTCAATCATTGAAAATTTTCTTGAAATTGGGTAGATGCATTGAACTTCTTTTCATAAAAGAAATTATTCATTTTTACATATCTCATATGCAACAATGAATCAAATAATGCATAAAGACTCAATTATAGAAACTAGTTAGAAAATTGACTCACAATCCATTTTCACCCAACAGTTTTAACGTTCGTTTCCACCTGACGTCAAGAGTCTTACTTTGAATATCTCTATCTTCAAGTATTACACTTTCAAGTCTCCATTTTGTAAATCTATTCATATCCTTTGAGGTTGGTTGAGATTAATTACATTACTTTATCTCATAATTTATGACTTTAACAAAATCTCTCTTTGTCAACTTCCTTCAATTCTTGTCATCCAGTATGACAGCTTCGACTTCCAATAAGTCACAGGGTCATCGCATAACTCTCTCACTATCGTAAGGTTTATAGGTTTTCATCTTGTCATCTTATATGACAACAAAGATTTCCAGTAAGCCTTTAAAAAGGTTGAGTTATCTCATAACTCTCTCACTACAATGAAGACTTATCTATTTGATAATTAGATATTGAAATTTAAATGAAAATAAATGGTTAACAATACTTGTTAACTATTACGTGGTTTTACTTAAAACTAATTCATCAACATAGCTTGACCTTTTTATAGGTTTGCAACCTTTTACTTTCCAAGTGAATCGGTATTTTCACATAAATACATTATTTTACTTTGGACTGTCCAAAAAAGGCATTCATAAACTCCTCAAGGACTATCTACATCTAGACATACTTTTGAACATTTATTTCATTAAGGGTTTGTTTTGACACAAGTGTCTCAACTTACCCAAAACTTGAAATGTCATAAATAACTTTTACAACACTTTCATAATTAGACATTGTTTCGCAAATATTTTGGAGGAAACAACGTTCAAAATTGGTAATCTTTATTGCATATCCTTAGTGGAGTCAGGCATCTGTGTAATTTTAAAAGATTAGCATTATGTTTAACAAAGTACTTAGAATGTACTAAGTTCAACAAGGTCTCCTACTGCAGCACAATTTCATCCAAATTGTACCTAATGCTCGAAGTTGAGATCTCATCTCATCTCTATCAACTAGGCTTAGTACAACAAATATCCTATACTAATAATTATGATTTGATCATAATGTCATAATATGTTTGTCTAGATGACTTAAACTTTTGTCTAATTTCTTTTGAACATTTCAAAGAAAATAAGACTTAAGTTGTATTAGAATATGATACATTTATTCATAAATACTCACCAATCATCTTAATGACTTATTTATGAAGTCAGACTCATGCTTTCAATCATAAGACCACCTGGGTCAAAAAAAGTCTAACATTGGCCAAGTAACCTTATCTAATAAGGTGTTAATGACACACTTGCATGAGAAGAAAAACTTTTAACAAGTAATAATAATTTAACTTTAACTCTTAGAGAATTACCTATAATTGTTAAAGGCCAAAGACATGTATCCCTTTAGGAGAATAGAATCTTCTTTCTTTCTGGATTCATTAATCCTTACACTCTTTTAGTATGAAAATGTGTTAGCTTTTAACACACAAAAAATGTATTTATTTAAAGTTGAACATATTTTCAAAACAACTTTTGAAAATATGCCTTATCATTAAAACTATTCATACTCTATGAAATGTTTAGTAATAAAGTATGGAGAAATTGAATTTCTCTTATGGTGGTTAAAGCAACATATTTAGCATAAATAAACAACATTTTAAGGTCTCCCACTACTTTAACTGAGATGATCTTCCCGTTGCCAACTAATAGAACTTTTCCACTTAATTAAGCATTCACCAATATTTACAGTCTAATTGTAATGAAGAAAGATTTTGATAGTGAATTATTATTCAACCATCAAGGTGTGAATCTGTATTCTTCACAAAGAACTTAGTAAATCAAATTTACTTATTCTTATTTTTCTTCATTTTGAGGTATTTCTAAAATTCCTCATCATGTGACATTCCAAACTAATTTGGAAATATTTCCCTCATTAACTACAGTCATCATGATTTCCTTGGACTCAGATAATACTTAACTTTAGAGGTCATATAGCTTCCATGACTCTAACATACAATATGTTTCATCATGACTCTATCTTATAATCCAGACACATCATATGTTATTTAGACAATAAGAGTAGGCTATCATTGCAAAGATTATTCATGAACACTTCATGAATTGACAATAATTCCATTTGAGAACATTTTCCAAATAAAAGATAAAATCACACTGCCATTATGTGTTGATGACTTTTCAAGGTAACATGTTTATCAAACCTTTTGACTTATATCAATAATTAAAAAATTAAAACCTTAAAAGAAAATGACATAAACTTTGAATCATATAAAATATGTTAATTGACTATATGCAATATATTATCCATTTTGATTCATCATAGAAATTAAAAGAATGAACTTAATAGATTTAATATGAATCTCATTCATATTAATTCAAAATTTCTATTGCTATGATATTCCAGCAAGTTAGAATAAAAGCCACCGTAGGGCAGTCAATTACTCCTTCACTGGATTGAGACATTCTCAACCAAATATTACACTAAAATAACTTCCTATAATATTTAGCTACCTTATTTTGGTCAAGAAACCATTAACTTTCTTAACAATTTATCGTAAGTGTAACCCTTCATTTTAGACTCTAGAGTTTTGCCCCAATGAGCCAACCTTAGGGAAAAAATCGATTAGGGCAAAAACTAAAGCAATTCTATCAATTTCTAAAGTTTGAGTAAAATTTCATGCAAACACCATATGTAGGGGGACATTAGCAAAGGTGTCTCGAGGTCGAGCATGAAAGATTACTGTAAACTAATGAAGGAGATCGTGGGATGTGTTGAAATACTTCCCTCCCTCACTTACTATAAACACTCTCTCCAATTCACCTTGATATTGACCTATGCAAACACCATCTATAGGGGACACAAGCAAAGGTGTCTCGATACTGCGCATAGATCTTACAGTGTGAACTATTAAGGGAGAAACGTGAAAAGAAAATCGAAGTTTCATATACATCATTTTCTTCCCACTGAGTGTTTTACAAATGAGGGCTAATAAATTTATCTAAATGAATTGTTAAATTGGCCCAATATAACTGTTATATTGAATAGTTTAATAATATATGATTCTTGTTTATTAAATACTTTAATAAACTCAATCATTTATTGTATGCTTATAACATTATTGTCTAATTTACCTTCTAGGTCAGTTCCCTGGTAAGGGTATTCTGTTTCGGTCAACTTAAATACCCTAGCCTTAGATAGAACCTTCCTTAGACAAAGGCCTCTTATAGACAATTATGTTATAAATTTAATCTTTTATTTAGTCAATTTAATCCTATTAAATGGAAATTAAAATATTAAACCTATTTCTAACCGTATTACAAATATTATCAACATAGGTCTAAATGAAATTAATTTTAAACCATTTAAAATTAATTTAACTTGTGTTTGCATGCAATTCTTTATTATGACACTTATAAAGAATTATGAAATAATTAAAACCTATACATGAATCTAATAACATATTTCAAATTATAACAATTATAATTTTTCTAAAGTGGTGTCATGCTCCATGCATCTTCATTTTTATTACATTATACATAACATCTATATAATAAAGTAATGAAAATAAAATAGCATGCATCCATCCATTCATACTATATATTATAACACTTATTATATAAGATGATGCATAGACATGTTATAAATATATGCAATCATATAATATAACAGTTATATTAAATATGATACATGAGCATGTTTAATTAAATCATGCAACTATATAATATAATATTTATATAAAAATGATGCATGAAATAATGTTTATCCTATGGTGAGATTTTTATACTATATGGTACACACTATGCAATATAATAAATAAATCATACTTCACATGTATAATAAATATAAAAGTAACATTGGACCAAAATTGGCATCCAAAACATTAGTTGAATTAATATAACATTTATATTAATTAATGAAAACCAAATAAATATAATTAACTAAATTCGTAATAAATAAATCATAAAAGTGCTTTGAAGAACCGCTTGGAGCACTTGAAGCCATGACCTGGAGGACGCTTGACGTGCATTGAAACCATCTGACGTATCACAACGTTAGCATTTGATTTGTCATAGAATAGCGCTACGCTGCTCGTAGTGTCGCGACGCTCCGTGCAGCGTTGCAATGCTGCAGCTAGAGCGTTGCGACGTTGAGCCCTCTACCTTACAGCGTAAGGTGAGCATTACAATGCTCTAGCCTTACACTCTAAGGTAGAATGCATGCTCTGCTTCGCCGTGCATCCGAGTTGCTCTATTCTTGCTCCGAATTTATCCAAATTGAAGTCAGAACACCATCATGAATGACATGGACTTAAATATAGACTTGGTTGAAAGAAATTAATGCCCAAAAATACAATGAGCCTTTACAAATCAATTGATTGAAAGCAGTAAATCTAATGCCAATCTCACAACCATCCAATGTGCAAAAACCAGAACATTCAACATTCATAATGTAGGGATCGAATCTCGAGCGTAAGCGTTAGGAGCGTCTTGCATTCAGTTTTTCCATTTTAAATGAAATTAAAACAACTAGCTAAAACATAGAATAAAAAGACAAACAACATACATTAAATCTTACAGCATGCTTTAAGAAGGGAGAAACAAAGGAATGAACGGCTCTAACCTTTGTAGACTCCCAAGCCTCTCAAAATTCCTCTTGTTCTTCACCGAATGTCTCCTCAATGATCACTGACACTACCGCAAGAATAACCTTGTTATTCTCTAGGATTCCAAGAGTTAAATGAGTGGTCTTCAACCTTAGGAAGAGGAAGAGGTACAGAGATTGAAGAGAGAGTGTAAAGAGAAAAATCCTTCTGGTGGCTGGGGTATGTTTTTCACAAAAGAACTTCTTCCCTTAAATAGGCTAATAAGATAAATTTATATGGAGAATGGTTTTACCCTTTCTCCAAGTAATTCCCGTTTCAATATTTTTGGGGAGAATAATGATCTTATTATTCAATTAGGCTGAAGATACATACATACATACATACATACATACATACATACATACATACATACACACATACACACACACACACACACACACACATATATATATGGCAACAAAGAAACCCTAATCTAGGAGATATAAAATTACAATAAAGGACAACTAATCATAATTACAATATAAATACATATTATAACACTTCCCTTTAAGCTAGAGAAAATATGTCAATCATGTCTAGTTTGTTACATAGGTAACTTATTCTTGCTCTGTTTAATGCTTTAGTAAGGATATCTCCCAATTGTTCTCTAGTCTTCACATATCCTGTAGATATCAACCCTTCTTGTATTTTCTCGTGAATAAAATTACAATCCACTTCAATATGTTTAGTTCGCTCATGAAATACTAGGTTGGATGCAATATGGAGAGCAGCTTGATTATCACACCATAGTTTAGCTGGCACAGTAACACTGAAGCCCATCTCTAATAATAGTTGATGTATCCATTCTATTTTACACAAAAATTGTGTCATAGCTCTATATTCTAACTCAACACTCGAACGTGAAACTATATTCTATTTCTTACTTTTCCATGACACCAAGTTTTCTACTACAAAAACACAATATGCAGAGGTCGATCTCCTATCTTCTCGAGATCCAGCCCAATCAGCATCTGAAAAACATTCAACCCTTGTATGACCATGATGTTTATATAAGATCCCACATCCAGGTGAAGCTTTTAGATAACATAGGATTTTTCAACTGCAGCCTAATGATCCACAGTCGGGGAAGACATAAACTGACTCAAAATACTCATAGAATAAGCAATGTCAGGTCATGTCACTGTTATGTAGTTCAACTTTCCAACTAATCTTCTATATCTCTCCGGATCTTTAAACAATTCTCCTTCCTTAGTAAGTTGCAAATTTGGTATTATCGGAGTACTACATGATTTAACTCCTAGTTTACCTGTCTCAGACAACAAATCAAGTACATATTTTTGTTGAAATAGGTAAATACATTTGATTAAAATGAATTGAATGCACAATTCAAAAAAAGAAACATTTCGGTGGTATTCCTTCCATATATTCTATATATTGTAGAGTTCTTTACCTTGTCAATTCAATTTCCAATTCTTGGTCATTGAGATTCATGGGCAATACCGATTAATATTTTAAGGATAGATATTACCTCTCCTTTTCCTCGTTAAACTAAATTGAAATGATTGAAGTTTTTATATTTGGAATCGTATTAGGTCTAATTCCTATTACTTTGGCTGGATTATTTGTGAACGCATATTTACAATACAGACGGGGGGATCAGTTGGCCGCTTAATTTAGATTGAAACTATATATTCTTGATTCTCATTACTTCATTACCTAAGAAATAATTCAATGGTCCCAAATCTTTGGTATGAAATTGACCATGGAGAAAGGTGTTGAGAGAAGATATACCTGATACATCATTTCCAATGATAATATATCTTCAACATATACAACACGCAAAGTAATACCATTATCAGATCGTCAATAGAATACGGAATGATCAAACGTACTTTTCTTCATATCAAAACATTCAAGTGCTTGAATAAATTTACCAAACCATGCATGAGGACTTTGTTCTAGTCCATACAAAGATTTTCAAGGGTGACACACCTTATCATTCTTTCCCTAAGCAACAAACCCAGGTGGTTGCTTCATATAGACTTCCTCTTGAAGATCACCATGAAGAAAAGTATTCTTAATGTCAAGCTGATGCAAAGGCCAATTGTGAGTAGCAACCATTGATATAAATAGTCAAATGGAGGTCAATTTGGCAACAGGAGAAAATTATCAGAATAAACAATCCCTAGATTTGGGCATAACCTTTGGCAACAAGACGAGCTTTCAACCGAGCCACTATTCCATTGAGATTGACCTTTATAGAACACCCGTTTACACCCAATAACCTTATTTCTGTTGGGTGAATGTCCTAAAACTCACAGTTTGTAAAGTTAAACATTCGACATTTATTCAATAAAGTTGTTATTGAATTTTGTAAATTGCATTTGTAAAGACTAAATCCAATAAATTAAGATCTATGACTATTATATGAATACTTTAACTTTATGAGGAGACATAACAATGGATCAAACTCGAGTAAATAGCCAAAAAGGTCTATAGTATATGAATAAGGTTGGGTGCCTTATTCTAGTAACACTATTGGATGTGGCCCACTCTCTAGTTGTTACAAAGAGTTATAAAGTGCTACAAACAAAGTGATCCTGATTATCGTTCATGTGGTGACATGAGGAGTGGGGGCATCCTGTGTAATGAGTTTGCATAAGATCGAACCAGGAAATAAAGTTACTCTTACTTTATAACGTTGTTTAATGTTTAAGACTGACTATTTCAAAACGATGACCTAGGTAACTTAACCTTAATCCTAAGCTAACTATGAACTCCTGTTTATTCGAGATTATCCTTAGATTTACATAAGTGAGGGTTAGCTCAACAATGCCAACTCAATAAACCTCCCATTTTCAGGGGTAAGAATGAGTAGATAGTTAGGGACATAGGGTATAAGAAGGAATTCACTCCTACCTGCTTTCAAGGATAGTAGAGAGGTTGTTTCCTTAAATGTTGACTACGGGTCTTGAACAAAGGATCCCACCCTCTCATTGGCTCGAGAGGGCCTCAGTTTAATGATCAAATCACAAACCAATTATTCATTAGAGAATTAGTGGGACTTAAGGAACAAGATGTAATCTTGGGGGTAAAATAACCATTTGACCCAATCGTCATTACGAACAACCTGTGAAGGGTTAACTTACTAAGCATTGTTATCGAGTGGACAAAATATATCTACAGTGAGGTGATTGCAATTATTGGGCTTTATTGGAGTGACCCAATAGTTAACAAATGGGGGTTATCCGATGTAAAAAATTTAACCAATTAATCTCAGATCGTTTGAACCCATGATCTGTAAGTCCATTAGATCCCCTTACTAGCTCACAAACGGAATAAGCCTTAGAATAGTGTGATAAGTTAATTTGATTCGTTCAAATTCGAATTAAGAGAATTAGTAATTATATGTGATATAATTACACGTTTAATTATGAAATTAAACAGAATTTAAAAATCGATTAATATTTAATATGATCTAAATATTAATTTTGTGAATAGGAATTCGTGGTGGCAGAATTAATATAATTAATTAAAATAAAAAATTTTTTAAATTTAATTTTTGGAAAATTAAATTAAAATTGAATTTTGAGAAAATTCAAATTAAATTGATTTTTCATTTTAAAATTAAAAATTGTCAATTTTAATTTGATTAAAAATTGAAATTTAATTCAATTTTTGGAAAATCCCAAATGTGGGATTTTTCCACTAACAAGCAACCATCTTACTCATGATTCCACTCCCAAATTACAGCTCAAATTGAAGTAGAAGCTGAAATTACTTTAGGCAATGAGTTCTTGCATGAAGTATGAGTATAAATCACTCAGATTTCGGTGGAAATGGTCATGCAATTTAAAGGATATTGCTGAAGATGTCTGAAGGTTGAAGAAGGTCTTCAACTATGATGAACCAGTGAACTTCTCCTCTTTTTCCCTAAATTTCAGCTTGTTTTAAGTCCCACAACTCAATCTAAGGCTCCTAGAGGATAGTAGAAAAGTTTTAGTGGTGGTTCACGACCAGAAGAAGGGAGAATTGTAGCTGAATTTCAAGTTTGAAGTAGATCTTCAAAGGTATGTGTGAAACCCTCTTAACATCTCATGAACATGCTTATTTTAAAGCCAAAATTGATGAATTTGAATGCTTTATGATCATGTTTTCTTCCACTACATGTTTAGAGAAACTTACAATTGGTATCATAGCATCATTGAAGCATTCAATTCGAGTTAATTTTGACTTGGTGAGTGTTTTTCATAAGTTGTATGAAAATGGTGAATTGATATGGTTTTTCTGAGTTTTGGCATTAAATTCTCTTAAATTATGTTATAACTCTTGTAATTGGCTCTTGATTGATGGGCTTTAATGTGTGCTTAATAGTCTGTAATTCGATTGAAGCCATTAGAGCTAAAACTAGGATGTAATTGAAAAAAAAAAAAAGCAGCGGAGGACAGCAGCAGAAAACTGAAGTTTCAGCCACTGCATCGCAGCGTCGTGACGCTGTATTTGGAACATCACGAAATTGTTCTTCGTTTCAACCCAGAATCGTGAAGAACATCCCATGGCATTGCAACACTGGGATGCAGCGTTGTGACGCTATTCATCCCAGGCCAGCATGCACGCGCTAGGCCAAACTGGCAGTCCAAGTGAACCGGTCTAGTCGATTTGGGTTAAGAAGGTCCAGTTCGACCTGATTAAGCCCAGTTCAGCCCAATTTTGAGCATTGGAGGTCCGGTTCAAGAGGTTTGGGTTCGATTCAGGGTGATTCGAACGGTCCAAAAGTATTTTGAGCCAATTTTTGTTGTTTTTATGTAATAATTAGGCCTTTGCTTGCTTGAAAATGTCAAAACTAAACCATATCAGTTTATGTTTAATTATTTATGCATGAGATGTATGTTATAATTAAATAAATCTTGTATGTGCATATAGTATACCATGTAGATATAAAATCCTACCATAGGAAACATGTTACATGCATTGAAAATATGTTATAAGGTATTATAATACATAGTATGCATGTTTAGGGTTTCAATTGTTTTAATATATGTGATATATTAAATCATGAGATATCTTATATATGTTATGGATGCAAAACATGTCTAAAGTTTTATAAATTGTTATAAAATTGGATTAGACATTAAAATTCATATCAAAGATAAGTTGCATGCTTACATAGGTTAACTACTTGTTTTAATAATTAAAATAGGTCGTTATCTTATAAAACTTGGGTTACAAACTCAATCGGTATATAATCCTGTCTAAGGCTGGGGGTATTTAAGTTGACGATTTATGGAACACCTCCTAACTGGGGATTATGGCCGAATAATTGAGCGTTGTTAACCGGCTTTATAAGCATACGTGAGCGGTGTTAGGTTTTAAAACTAGTTTATCACCTAGACATCGGAGGTTAAAATCCATTTATAAATGTTATACCTGGATAAAATCGCATAGACTTAGGGTTGTTTATTTAGCCGAAATAAACCTGAGTATAAATATACCCAAACAATTAGTAGAACACTTAAGTAGCAGTTTAATAACGTATATGATATGTTGTTAGAACACTTCAGTGGGATATTAATAACATATACGATATGTTATTTTTAGCTCTCGCGTCCCTAAGAGTTCACATCAAGATTCATGCTTCGCTTCGTGTCACCCTGGGAGTGACCTACATTCAAAAAGTGTGTATGAATTAAGATTCAGGTGAATAAGGGGAAGTTGTTCAATGAAAATCAAATATGTGATATATTGATTTCAACTCTCATGTCCCTAGAAAGTTCACACCGTGAGATTCATATAACGCTTCGTGTCACCGTAGGAGTGACCTCCATTCGAAAAGTATTTGTATGGGTCAAGATCAAGGTGAATAAGAGAGATTCATATGTTGCGCCTGCTGGTTAGCTTTAGGCGGCTCTTGCTAGTCGTTTAACGACAACTATCCCCTCGGAGGGTTGTAACATAGGATTCGAAATAACTCAAACTCTAGAAATGGATAAGATTTCTTAGGTTCATTCCAAACCTTGACTCTCCAATTCGGTAGGATCATTGAAGTCGACCTTTGAAGTTTGAAAATGGAGGGTTACACTTACAGAGTTACTAAGTGTTCGTATTTTTTTTTACCAAAAACGATAACTAAATGACTATACGAATAAGAGTTATTCTGAAGATAGTATTTAGTCAAGAATGTCTTGCTTTAGTGAAGAAATTTTTTACTGCCTCTCGGTAGCATTTATTCTGACTCACTATAGTATCGTTGCAAATAAATAATGATTATGGGTACATTATTACTTTTTGCTAAAACTTGATTTAGATTTAGTTGCAATTTTCTAATAAGAATATGTTTAAAATTTCAACATGTCGAGTTCTTCTAAAATACTCGCTTCCGCTTTAGTTAACGGTAATAACAATTCAACATGCAAATTACTAGCAAATGATGATTCAAAACAAGTTTTAATAGAGGATTGCCCTCTATCTCCCAACTCATCTAAAGTTTTCAACAATATAGATGAGAATGCAAAAACTCAAACGACAAAGTAAATGCAATTTACTTGTCATCGAAACGTGCTTAGAGGAAAATGATAAAAAGGTCTAGATAATAGATTCAGGTGCCGCTAATCATAACTGTATTTTCTCTCCAGAAATAAGTTCCTGGAGATAACTAACAGAAGGCGGAGCAACCTTTAAGGTATGGACCGGGGAAGTTGTTTTAGCTAAAGCAGTGAGAGATATGAAGTTATTTATAGGAGATAGATATATTTTACTTGAAAATGTTTATTACATTCCTTCTATGAAAACGACTTTAATATCTGTCTCATGTTTACTGGAACAAAATTTCAAAATTTCTTTTGAAAATAATGAAGTGTTCATTACTTCGAAAAATATCAAAATTTGTTTCGCAAAGCTATAAAATAACTTGTACATGTTAAAACCGATTGAGGTAAATGCCGTTATGAACATAGAGATGTTCAAAACAGCTGAGACTCAAAATAAGAAAAGGAAAGTTTCTCTAAATGCCTATCTTTGGCACTTGAGACTTGGTCACATAAATCTCAACAGGATTGAGAGATTGGTGAAGAACGGTCATCTAAATTTGTTAGAAGTTCATTACCTCCGTGTGAATCTTGTCTTGAGGGTAAAATGACTAAAAGATCTTTTTCAAGATCTTTTTCTGGGAAAGGTCTTAGAGCCAAAAAAAACTCTTAGAGCTGGTATATTTAGACCTTTGTGATCCGATGAATGTTAAAGCTAGAGGAGGGTATGAATATTTCATCAACTTCGTTAATGACTATTCAAGGTATGGGCATCTTTACCTAATGCATCATAAGTCCGAAACAATTGAAAAGTTCAAGGAATATAAGGTTGAGATTGGGAACCAATTAGGTCATAAAACACCTTGATCAGATCAAGGTGGTGAATATTTGGACTTAAAATTCCAGGACCATTTGATAGAACACGAATTCCAGTCACAACTCACAATACCTGGCACACTTCAACAAAATGGTGTGGCAAAAAGGAGAAACAGAACCTTGTTAGACATGGTTCGTTCTATGATGAGTTATGCTCAGTTACCAAGTTCTTTTTGGGAACACGCAGTTGAGACTGCAGTGTATATATTGAACATGGTTCTCTCGAAAATTGTTTCTGAAACACCTTACGAGCTATGGAGAGGACGTAAAAATAGTTTACATCACTTTAGGAGCTGGGAATGCCCATCACATGTGTTGGTGCATAATCCTAAGAAATTGGAACGCCGTTCAAAGGTATGCCTATTTATAGGTTACCCAAAAGAGACAAAAGGTGGTTTCTTTTATGATCCTTAGAAAGATAAAGTATTTGTATCGACACATGTCACTTTCCTAGAGGAAGACCACATCAAACATCACAACCTCGTAGTAGACTAGTAATTGATGAAATGACCAGAGAAATGAAAAATGCATCAACAAGAGTTATTGATCGAGTAGGTCCATCAACAAGAGTTGTTGATGAAACTGGTACTTCACATCCTTCTTAAGAGTTAAGAGTGTCTCGACATAGTAGAAGAGTTGTGCAACAACCTAATCGGTACATGGGTTTAATTGAAACTCAAGTCATCATACCAGATGATAGCTTAGAGGATCCATTAACTTTCAAACAAGCAATAGAAGATGTGGATAACGACCAGTGGATTAAAGTCATGGACCTTGAAATGGAGTCAATGTACTTTAATTTAGTCTAGAATCTTGTAGATCAACCAGAAGGATAAAACCCATCGGTTGCAAGTAGATCTACAAAAGAAAACAAGACCAAACTGGTAAGGTACAGACCTACAAGGCTAAACTTGTGGCAAAAGGGTTTACCCAAAAAAAGGGGATAGACTATGAAGAAACCTTGGGATAGACTATGAAGAAATCTTGGGATGGACTATGAAGAAACCTTCTCTCTGGTTGCCATGATAAAGTCTATTAGAATACTCTTGTCCATAACTACATTTTATGATTATGAAATCTGAAAAAATGGATGTCAAGACAACATTTCTAAATGGCTATCTTGAAAAGAGTATCTATATGTCTTAACCAGAAATGTTTATAGAACAGGGTCAAGAGCAAAAGATTTGCAAACTTAATAGATCCATTTATGCTTTGAAACAAGCATCTCAGTTCTGGAATATGAGATTTGACACTGCGATCAAATCTTATGGCTTTGAACAAAATGTTAACGAAACTTGTGTTTACAAGAAAACTGTCAACAGTACTGTCGCTTTTCTGGTTCTATATGTTGATGATATTCTACTCATAGAAAATGAGGTAGAATTTCTGGTTGATGTTAAGAGATAGCTTGCTACGCAATTCCAAATGAAAGATTTGGGAGAAACGCAGTATGTTATTGGGATCCAAATAGTTCGTAACCACAAAAACATAACTTTAGCATTATCTCAGGCATTTTATATAGACAAGATGTTATCTAGATATAAAATGCAAAATTATAAGAAATGAATGTTACCTTTTAGACATGGAATTCATCTGTCTAAAGAACAAAGTTCTAATACACCATAAGAGGTTGGGGTTATGAAACGAATTCCATATGCATCAACAGTAAGAAATTTAATGTATGCAATGTTGTGTACTTGTCTCGACATATGCTATGCAGTTTGAATTGTCAGCAAATTTTAGCCCAATCTAGGATATGGTTATTAGACTGTTGTTAAAAATATCCTTCAGTATCTTCAGAGAACGAGAGATTATGTGCTTGTGTATGGAACTAAGGATCCGATCCTTACAGGATACACTGATCCTAACTTTCAGACCGATATTAATTCAAGGAAATAAACTTCAGGGTCAGTATTCACTTTAAATGGAGGCGCAATAGCATGAAGAAGTATCAAGCAAAGTTGTATTGTTGACTCCATAATGCAAATTGAGTATGTAGCTGCAAGTGATGCAACAAAAGAACTAGTGTGGCTCAGAAAGTTCTCGATTGATTTGGAAGTAGTTCCAAATATGCACCTGTCGATCACCTTATATTGTGATAACGATGGAGTGATTGAAAACTCAAAGGAACCTAGAAACCATAAATGTGGAAAATACATCGAACGAAAGTACCATCTCATTAGGGAGATTGTACACAGAGGAGTCGTGATCGTCACGTAGATAGTTTCTCAAGACAACTTGGTTGATCCTTTTACAAAGGTTATCTCAGCTAAAGTGTTCAAGGGTCACCTAGTAGAACTAGGACTATGAGATACTTAGAACTAAGGCAAGTGGGAAAATTAATGAGTATCTGATGCCCTAGTTTATTGTAGTTATTATATCTCTCTTTGAATTCAATATTGTATATATTTATCCACTGGAGTTTTAGTCCAAGTGGGAGTTTGTTAGGTTGAATGTCCTAAAACTTGCAGTTTGTAAAGTTAAACATTTGACATTTATTCAATAAAGTTGTTATTGAATTTTGTAAATTGCATTTGTAAAGACTAAATCTAATAAGCTAAGATCCATGGCTATTATATGAATACTTGAACTTTATGTGGAGACATAAAGATGGATCAAGTTCGAGTAAATAGCCAAAACGTTCTATAGTATATGAATAAGATTGGGTGCCTTATTCTGGTAATACTATTGGATGTGACCCACTCTGTAGTTGTCATAAAGAGTTGTAAAGTGCTACAAATGAAGTGATCCTGATTATCGTTCATGTGGTGACATGAGGCGTGGGCATCCTATGCAATGAGTTTTTATAAGATCGGACCAAGAAATAAATTCACTCTTACTTTCTAACGTTGTTTACTGTTTAAGACTGACTATTTCAAAACGATGACCTAGGTAACTTAACCTTAATCCTAAGCTAACTATAAACTCTTGTTTATTCGGGATTATACTTAGATTTACATAGGTGAGGGTTGGCTCAATAGCGCCAACTCAATAAACCTCCCTTTTCAGGGATAAGACCGGGTAGATAGTTGGGGACGTAGGGTGCAAGAAGAATTCAATCCTACCCACTTTCAGGGATGGTAGAGAGGTTGTTCCCTTAAGTGCTGACTACAAGTCTTGAATAAGGGGCCTCACCCTCTCATTGGTCCAAGAGGGACTCGGTTTAATGATCGGATCACAAACCAATTGTTATTTAGAAGATTAGTGAGATTTAAGGAATAAGAGGTAATCTCGAGGGTAAAACAACTATTTGACCCAACCGTCATTACGAACAACCTGTGAATGGTTAACTTACTAAACATGGTTATATTGAGTGGACACAATATATTTACAGTGAGGGGAGTACAACAATTGGGCTTTAGTGGAGTGACCCGATAATTAACGAATAAGGGTTAATTCGGTATAAAGAGTTTAGCCAATTAATCTCGGATCGTTGGAGCCCATGATCTGTAGGTTTATTAGGTCCCCCAACTAGCTCACAAACAGAATAAGCCTTATATTTGATATAATTTGATTCGTTCAAATTCGAATTAAGGGAATTAGTAATTATATGTGATATAATTACACGTTTAATTATGAAATTAAACAGAATTTAAAAATCGATTAATATTTAATATCTGTCTCTTATACACATCTAGATGTGTATAAGAGACAGGATTTATACTCAGTCTTCATGCAATAACTCATTGTCTGAAGTATTAGCTGGAATTACTTCAGACAATGAGTTATTGCATGAAGACTGAGTATAAATCACTTAGATTTGAGTGGAAATGGTCATGCAATTTAGAGGATATTGCTGAAGATGTCTAAAGGTTGAAGAAGGTCTTCAACTGTGATGAACCAGTGAACTTCTCCTATTTTTCCCTAAATTCCAGCTTGTTTTAAGTCCCACAACTCAATCTAAGGCTCCTAGAAGATAAAGCTCTAGTGGTTGTTTACGACCAAAAGAAGGGAGAATTGCAGCTGAATTTCGAGTTTGAAGTAGATCTTCAAAGTTATGTATGAAATCCTCTTAACATCTCATGAACATGCTTATTTTAAAGCCAAAATTGATGAATTAGAATGCTTTATGATCCCATTTTCTTCCACTTTATGTTTAGAAAACTTACACTTTCTAGCTGGACACTAAACTAGATCCCAAATACCATTATCATCCAAAGAAATCATCTCTTCAATCATTACACTATGCCACCCGGGATGAGATAAAGTTTCATGAGCAGAGTTAGGGATAAAGATGGAATCCAGAGATGTAATAAAGGAATAAGTGGGAGAAAACAACTGGGTATACGAAACAAACGAATAAATAAGATAATTACAAGTGTGTTTACCTTTTCGAAGGGCAATAGGAAGATCATCACTTGGTCCCGGATCAAATGTCGAAGAAGCCAGTGGTGGAGGATATGGGTCTGAAAGTGGTTGTAGAGGACGCCTGAAGTAAACTCGAGTAATCGAAGGGTCAAAAGGAAGAGACATAGAGGAAAGTAGAAGAGAGGATGATGGAAGAGGTAATCTCATAGATAAAAAGATTGTCATCCTCCCTCTAACATGGACTTGACGGTGATGGACTAAAGGGTACATCTTCAAAAAATGTAACATCAGAAGATATGAGATACCTGTTTAAACTAGGACAATAATAAGGATAACCCTTTTGAACATGCAAATAGCCTAAGAAAATGCATTTCAAAGATTTTGGATCTAATTTAATATAATTTGGACGAATATCCCGAACAAAACAAACATAGCCAAAGATCTTAGGGGTAATAGGAAACAAAGATTTTGTAGGAAAAAAAGTACAATAAGAAATCTCTCCATTGAGGACAGAGAAAGATATTCTATTAATAAAAAAGCAAGTAGTGGGCACT
The DNA here is from genome assembly GCF_009727055.1 of Benincasa hispida. Lineage (NCBI taxonomy): Eukaryota > Viridiplantae > Streptophyta > Magnoliopsida > Cucurbitales > Cucurbitaceae > Benincasa > Benincasa hispida. The sequence continues at coordinate 3,236,261 of NC_052359.1, read as the reverse complement.
GCATCAGCCTAAAATTGCTTTTGAACATGCATTTAAAAGGATAAGGTGAAGACTGTTTCAAGGAGATGTTTGTTCTTTCTTTCAACAACTTCATTTTGAGATGGGGTGTATGCGTAAGAGGATCGATGAATAATGCCACGACCACATATGTAAGATCTAAGTACATGAGAGAAATATTCACTAGCATTATCAGTTCACAATGTTTTGACAGAGACATTAAATTGATTTCGAATCTCAACCTGAAAAGCACAAAAATGAGACAATAACTCAGAACGTTTTTTCATTAAATATAACCAAATTATTGGGATTGGTGTCTTAAATCTCTCTTCTATTCTCATAGTTTGTAAATTTTGTATAAATAAATTGTTATTAATAAAATAATTGTTATTTATGAGCATACACTCAATCCAATAAATTAAGATCCTAGGTTATATTATGTAATTTAAATATGTATGTAGAGACATACAGGTGGATCATCTTTAAATGATAACCTAAATAGTCTGTAGTAGATGGATAAGGCTTGGTACCTTATCCTAGTGACACTACGAATACGACCCGTTTTGTAGATGTTACAAATGTTGTAAATGTTGGGATTGGTATCCTAATTCTCCCGGAGTCTCGTTGTTTTGTAAAGATACACATTGTTTAATGAATAAAATAAGTGTTATTTAATTATGGCATTTACTCGTATCCAATAAACAAAGCTCATTGGTTATCTTATGTGAACTTAAGCATTTATATGTGATATACAAGTGGATCATGCCTTAAGTGATAATCTAAATAGGTCTGTAGTACAAAGATTAAGGTGGGATACCTGATCCTTGTGACACTACGGATACGACCCACTTTGTAGAGATTTGCAAGTGTTGTAAACTACTACAAATGGTAGATCCTGACCATTCATGTAGAGATGTGCGAGCGGGGGTATCCTATACAAAGAGTTTGTATAAGACCTAGATCACGAGATGACTAGACTCTGTATATAACATTGTTGATACTAGAGACTTGCATCTCACCTAAACAACCATAGGTGACACAACCTCAATCCTGAGTGTTTTGGGAACTCTTGCCTTTGAGGGTGGTCCTTTGATTAGTATGTGTGAGAGTGGCCAGATTGTCAACTCAACATGCCTACTTTTTTGGGGACTTATCTGGGAGCTGGGAACTCAATTCACAAGATGAAATTCACTCTTTTCCCGAAGCAGGGATAAGTAGAGAGATTGCTGCCTTAAGGGCTGATTCTAGGGCTTGAACATAGTGGCCATAACTTCTCTTTTGAAGAGAGGACTAAGTCATAGTAGAACTATGATTTATGTTCATTAGAGGGATCAGTGGTACTTAAGGAGTTAGATGTAACTACAGGGACATAACAGTTATTGGCCGAGTTGTACTTACGAGCGATCTGTGAAGGATTGTAACACTGCTAATTGGTTAAGATGGACACATAATATATCTGTGGTAAGGAGAGTTTAGCTGCCGGTCTTTAGTGGAGTGTCTGGCAGTTAATGGATGGTGGATCCCGTGACTAAAGAGTTCTGTGGAGGCCGTTCATATTGCTGGGGAGTTCGTGATTGAAGCGATCACTGAGGACGAGTGCGAAGTGTTCGTGCAGTGCTACAGTCGTGTTGTTCGAGCATTCGAGGTTGTTGTGTTCGTTCGTGAACAAGGAGGGTGGAGATGAATCGACAAACGTTCGTAGCATTCTCCTTGTTTATTTGATTGTTCTTGTTGTACTTTCTGTAATAATTGCATAACTGTATGTTTTGTTTATGACTGTAATTTGTAATGTTCATTCATGATTATAATTTGGAATATCTATTTTCCGCTGCTCATGGAAATCCTCGTGATTGATTTCTTTCAGTATAGTGCTACAAATGATCTAATCTCGATCATTCATATGGAGACATATGAGCGAGGGTATCCTATACAAAGAGTTTGTATTAGATCAGACCACGAAATGATTAGTCTCATTATATAACATCATTAATATAAAGACTTACATTTCATTAGGATGACCATATATGACATGACCTAAATCCTGCGTGAGTTGTGAACTCCTGCCTATGACGGTGGTCCTTTGATTTGTATGGGTGAGAGTGGCTAGATTGCCAACTCAATATGCCTATCATTTTGGGGATTCGTTTGATTGGGGAGTTGAGAACATAGTTACATAAGACGGAATTCACTCCTTCCCCAATGTTGGGTTAAGTAGATAAATTGCTCTTTTAAGGGCTGATTTCGGGGTTTGAATAATTTGGCCACACCCTCTCTTAACCCGAGAGGGATTTAGTCATAGTTGAACTATGACTTATTGTTTATTAAAGGGATCAGTGGTACTTAAGGAGTTCGATGTAACTATAGGGACAAAATAATAATTTTGACCCAACTGTACTTACGAGCAATATCTCAGGCATCTAATATAGACAAAATGTTGTTTACATATATAATGCAAAATTCCAAGAAAGGAATGTTGCCTTTTAGATATTGAATTCATATGTCTAAGGAACAATGTCCTAAGACATCTCAAGATGTTGAGGTTATGAAATGAATTCCATATGCATCAACAATAGGGAGCTTAATGTATGCCATATTGTGTACATGTCCTGACATATGCTATGCAGTTGGAATTGTCAACAGATTTCAGTCCAATCTTGGATATGATCATTGGACTGCCGTTAAGAATATCCTCAAGTATCTTCGGAGAACAAGAAATTATATACTTGTGTATGGTGCTAAGGATCTAATCCTTACTGGATATACTGATTCTGACTTCCAGACTTATATTGATTCAAGGAAATCAACTTCGAGGTCAGTATATACTCTGAATGCAAGATCAGTAGTGTAGATTGTATACAGAGGAGATGTGATTGTCACGCAGATAGCCTAATAAGACAACTTAGCTGATCCTCAGTATATACTCTGAATGCAAGATCAGTAGTGTAGATTGTATACAGAGGAGATGTGATTGTCACGCAGATAGCCTAATAAGACAACTTAGCTGATCCATTTACAAAGGCCCTCTCGGCTAAAGTGTTCGAGGGTCACTTAGTGGGACTAGAACTGCGAAATAGATAGAACTAGGGCAAGTGGGTAAAATAATGGGTATCTGATGCCCTAGTTTATTGTATTTATTCTTTTTATTTTCTCTCATTAAACTCAACATTTATCCACTGGAGTTTTAGTCCAAGTTAGAGTTTGTTGGGTTGTATGTACTAAAACTCGCAGTTTATAGAGTTAAACATTTTATTATCAATAAAGATGTTATTTAAACATTTCTTCAATAAAATTGTTATTGAATTTGTAAATTGCACTTGAAAAGACTAAATCCAATAAAATAAGATCCATGGCTATTATATGAATACTTGAACTTTATGTGGAGACATAAAAGTGGGTCAGGTTAAAGTAAATAGTCAAAATGATCAATAGTATACGAATAAGGTTAGGTGCCTTATTCTGTTAACACTATCGGATGCGGCCCACTCTGTAGTTGTTACAATTTATTGTAAGATGCTACGAACGAAGTGATCCTGATTCATTCATGTATTGACATAAGGAGTGGAGGTGTTCTATGCAATGAGTTTGCGTAAGATCGGACCAAGAAATAAGTCACTCTTACTTTATAACGTTGTTTACTCTTTAAGAGTGACTATTTTGCTTAGATGACCTAGGTAACTTGATCTTAATCCTGAGCTAACTATGAACTCCTGTTTATTTGGGATTATTCTTTAATCTGCATAGATGAGAGTAGTCCAACATCACTGCTCAATAAGCCTCCCATTTTGGGGATAAGATCGGATAGATAGTTGGGGACATAGTTCTGCGAAATGGAATTCACGCCTACTCGATCTAAGGGATAGGAGGAAGGTTGTTCCCTTAAGTCCTAAATCCAAGTCTTGAACACGGGGCCTCACTCTCTCATTGGCCCAAGAGGGATCCGTGTTGGTTGGAAAAAGGGAGAGGAAAATTGCACTTGTCTTATGCAATGCGTTAATCTCCATGTGTCGACGATCATGCGTTGGACTGGAAAATATGCAATATGCGTTAAGCTCGTATACAATGACCATGCATTTCTATCAAAAGTTTTCTTACTTTCTCTCCAAGTATAACGAGAACGCAAGTTTCTCGGGATGATCCACGGTCGAACACATGGACTTGTAACTAAATAATGTTTGTAAGTAATGTGTTTGAGGCAATGAGTAAAGGTAAAAAGACAGAAGTTAAAGGATTATGCACTACTCCTACTCCTAACTAAACAGATTAAGCAATGGAAGTTTAACTAAGAGAATTGGTAGAGATGTAGCAACTATTAACGCATGATGAGATGAATTCATTATGTTTCGTAGCTCGAGTAATCCCAGCTCGCCAGACTAACGCATCGCAAACCTCTCGGTGGCCAGCCGCATGCTTATATCTCTATAATGCATGGTCGCTTCGAGCAAAAAATCGTTCCTATCTCTAGGAACAAAGCTTACTTTTCTTTAGTGTGTTCCACTACTTACCCTCTGGGGCAGTTAGTTGTAGCTAATCAGCTCATAGACAAGCATTGTGACAACCTCACACTAAGCGAAGAGGATTAACTCACTATACTCTGCAACGCACACCTATCGGTGGGTTGCTACATGTGTCCTATCTTTAGGCTGCATGACTGAGTATGCAACTGTCTTCGATACTTGACTAAACGATGAATGTAAACGATGAAAGAGAAGAAGAAGATGATGAAGATAGTGCTAAAGAAACTAAGATATGCATTGATTACAAAATGTATTAATGTCTTAAGCCAAAATGTAATACAATACAGAGGTAAGAGGAGAGGTGGAGAGTTAGAAGTAAGCAATCTCTTGCTTCTCATCCGAAATGCATTAAGGCTGCTGGTGGTGCCATGGATGGATGGTGGAGAAGTCTCTCTCGAGCTTTATCTCTGGTGAAACTCCGGTCGTCACTGGAATGGGCTGTGAAGGTGAAGAATCCTCAAAGAGTACCTTGCTCATGCTCTCATCTGTGATCATAAGAATCTAACTTAAGGCAGAAACTCAGATGATTTGAAGTGAAGATCCAAGGCTCTATTTATAAAGCTCAAACGCTGACAACATTGATTATTGCTTTCTGACTCACTACTACCTTTGTCGTGGTATAGAAAATGGCAGCATCACCTTATCTTATTGATACTCCCAAGGTATGCGTTCAAGCTTGTTTCTCTTGAAGTGTCAACGCATTCCACCCACTTGGCGATCAATCTTCCATCACGATTCACTCTGTGGACGCAACATTCTATGCGGCGAACTAGTCTTTATAAAACTTTGCATGCGGTTACTCTTGTGACGGTCTGAGATCGACACAGGCAGTCAATTCCTATAATATCTGTGAAAATAGACACTTTGATGCAGAATAACGCATGATATAGGGTTAGTGAGGATTTTTGGTGCTGGTCGACGCAAGCTCACTTTTCCATATGAATTCTTGCTATTATTAATGCATATTCTGCTCATTAGCCCTCATAATTCTAAGTAAAAGGCTATAATAGCTTGTATTTCTACAAGTTATCAATCCGGTTTAGTAATTGGATCACAAACCAATTGTTCATTATAGGATCACTTAAGGAGGAAGACGTAATTTTGGGGGTAAAACAGTATTTGACCCAACCATTATTATGAATAACCTGTGCAGGGTCGACTTACTGATTATGATTAAATCAAGTGGACACAAATATATCTACAGTGAGGAGAGTGCAACCATTGAACTACAGTGGTGTGACTCAGTAGTTAACGAATGTTGAGTAATTCAGTCTAAAGAGTTTTAGCCAATTAATCTCAAATTGTTGGAGCTCATGATCTGTAGGTCCATAAGGTCCCTCTACTAGCTCGTAAAACATGAACACCTTGAATTAATAAATTGAATGAATTTGGAATGATATCAGTTTGAAATGTTCAAATTGAATATCAATTTGAAGTGTTCAAATTGAATTTAAGGATTGAATTTGAATAGTTCAATTCAAATTAGGGTTTATATAATTATATTTGATATAATTAATTAACGTTTAATTTATCTAAATTAAACAAAATTTGAGAGTTTATAATATTTAAATACTAATTTAAATATTAATTGCATGAATAAGATTCATATTTAAAATTAGACTTGTGACTAATTTAATATTTGATATTAGATTATTATTTAATTAATTAAATTTGTTTAATTAATTAATGTCAAATTATTTTTCAAATTTAATTCAATTTAAGAAATTGAATTTTGAAATTTTTTATTTAAATTAATTTTGAATTATTTGAAATTTGGATTTTTCCACTTAATGGAAAAATCCAAAGTTCCACCAACTAATAGGTGGAACTCTACAATTCACACATCTATCCCAATTTAATCTTCAAGCTTGAGGTGTCTTTGACTGAATTGATGCTTGCATGTAGTTGAAGAATAAAACCACTCCAATTTGTGTGAATTTGGGAGAGAGTAAATTGGAAGAACTAGAGGAAAAGTTCCAACTGAGTTCTTCTCCTTCACCTAAAAAAGTCATCCCTTTCTCTTCACAAATTCAGCTCAAATTATGAGTTCCACCACTCAAATTCAAGGTTGAGAATAGTACAGAAAATCTCTTTGTGGATCACTAAATATTTGGAGCTAAGGATTCGTGAGTGGCAACTTGCATTGGAGGATCTTCAAAGGTATGCATTGAAACCTTCTTAATTACTTATGAACATGCTTATTTTGATGTCAAGATTAAGGAATTAGAATGCTTAATGATCCTATTTTCTTCCGCTGCTTGTTTCTGCATTCCATCATTAAGGTCACGAGTAAGCTGGCTAATAGAAATTAAATTAAAAGACAATCGAGGCAAATGTAATATAGAGGACAAAGAAAGTGATGGAGTGGGAGAAATGGTGTCAGATCCAAGAGTAGAGGAGGTTGATCCATCTGCCAAAGTGACAAATGGAGATGAGACAGGGGACAAAGGCCTAGAAAATAAGTTAGAATTACCTGTCATATGAGCATGGCACCAGAGTCTATGACCCTTTTGGTAGATGATGTAAGAAGATATTTCGTATTACCTGTCTCGATAATGGTGGCAATAGGATTTGATGAGGAAGATGCCTGCAAGGAATCCTGGAATACTTGAAATTTAGCAAAGTCGTCAGCAGAGATGGTAATAGACATGCAGGACTACGTCTCCAGCTATCTATCCAGTTTAATCCCCAAAATGGGAGGCTTGTTGAGCAGTGCTGTTGAACTACTCTCACTTATGCATATCAAAGGATAATCCCGAATAAATAGAAGTTCATAGTTAGCTCAGGATTAAGATCGAGTTACCTCAGGTCATCAAATTGAAATAGTCATTTTTAACAGTAAAAGGTCGTTATAAAGAATAGTGACTATTTCATGGTCTGGTCTTATGCAAAACTCTTTTTCATAGGATGCACTCACTCACATGTCTCCACATGAACGATCTTGGGATCACATCATTTATATCAGTATACAAGTAGTCCGCATCCATAGAGTCTCCAGGACGAGGTACCCAGTCTCATCTATATATTTATAGACCTTTTTTGCTATATACTATAACTTGATCCTATTTTATGTCTCTACATAAAGTTACAGTATTTATACTATATTAATGGATTTGTTTATTGGATTTTATAACATAATGCAATTTCAATCTCAATAACACTTTTATTGAATAAATCCTTCAATAATACTTTTATTGATAAATAGAATATATTTTCATGATTATGAACTGTGAGTTTTAGGACATTCCCAACAATCTTCCACTTGGACTAAAACTTCAGTGGGTTACAGATATATACAGATATATAATGTTGAGAAAAGAGAAAATACAATAAACTAGGGCATCTATATACCCTCGACATTCTCCCACTTGCCTAGATTTATGAAGCTCGTTGTCCCAGTCCGACTAGGTGACCCTCAAACACTTTAGCCATGAGGGCCTTCGTAAATGGATCAACAAGATTATCTTTAGAGGCTATTTTCGTGACTATCACATCTCCTCTGTGTACTATCTGCCTGATCAGATGGTACTTTCGCTCTATGTGTTTTTCGCATTTGTGGCTCCTATGTTCTTTTGAATTAGTAACTGCTCCACTGTTATCAAATACATGGTGATCGGCATATGCATATTTGGAACCACTTCCAAATCCATCAAGAATTTTTTGAGCCATATTACTTCTTTAGCTGCTTCACATGCAGCTACATATTCAACTTCTATTGTGGAATCAACAATACAACACTGTTCGATACTTTTCCACACTATTTCTCCTCTGTTGAGAGTGAATACTGATCCTAAAGTAGATTTCCTAGAATCTACATCATTTTGAAAATCAGAATCAGTGTATCCCATGAGGATTAAATCCTTAGGACCATACACGAGCGCTTAGTCCCTCATTCTCCAAAGATACTTGAGGATGTTCTTAACAACAGTCCAATAACTATGTCCAGGGTTGGATAGAAACCTGTTGATGATTCCAAAGCATATGTCGGGACGTGTACATAACATAGCATACATCAAGCTCTCGACTGTTGATGCATAAGGAATTCTTTTCATTTCCTCAACTTCTTGAGGTGTCTTAGGACACTGTTCTTTAGACAAATGAATTTCGTGTCTAAAAGGTAGCATACCCTTTTTGGAATTTTGCATGTTATATCTTGACAACATCTTGTCAATATAAGATGCTTGAGATAACGCTAGCGTTCTATTCTTACGATTTTGAACAATTTTATTCAATTTGGAATTATGTCCCATTCCAATGAGCCGGATATCATCAATATAAAGGACTAAGAAAGCTACAGTATTGTTGATTATCTTTTTGTAAACACAAGGTTCATCAACATTCTGTTCAAAGCCATAAGATTTGATCACAGTGCCAAACCTTATATTCTAGGGTCGAGATGCCTGTTTTAATCCATAAATGGATCTATTAAGCTTGCAAACTTTTTGCTCCTGAACCTGTTCAATAAACCTTTCTGGTTGAGACATGTAAATACTTTTGTCAAGATGACCATTCAAAAAGGATGTCTTAACATCCATTTGCCAAATTCCATAATCATAGAAAGCAGCAATGAATAAAAGTATTCTAATAGATTTAATCATGACAATAGGAGAGAAAGTTTCTTCACAGTCTACCCTCTCTCTTTGGGTAAAACCTGTTGTCACTAGCCTGGCTTTATAAATTTGCACCTTACCAGTTTGGCCTCATTTTATTTTGTAGATCCACTTGCAACCAATAGGTTTTACCCCATCTGGTTGATCTACAAGTTTTCTGACAGAATTTAAGTACATCGACTCCATTTCTAAGTCCATGGCTTCTATCCATCGATTTCTATTACATCTTCCATTACCTGTTTAAAAGTCAATGGATTCTCTAAGCCATCATCAGGTATGATGACATGAGTTTCTGTTAAACCCATATAGCGCTCAGGCTGTTGAACAATCCTTCTATTACGTCGAGCCATTCTCATCTCATGAGAAGGATGTGATGGAGCAACAACTCTTGTTGAAGGGCCAACTTGATCAACAACTCTTGTTGATTTATCTGTAGATTCTCTGGACGTCTCATCCAATACTTGTTTACTGTGAGGTTGATGACTTCTTATGTGATTCTCTTCTAAGAATGTAGCATTTGTTGATACAAATACCTTATCTTCCTAAGGATCATAAAATAGACCACCTTTGTTTCTTTAGGGTATACTACAAATAGGCATATCTTTGAACATCGTTCCAACTTCTTAGAGTTTCGCATCAACACGTGTCTCGGACATCCCCAAATTCTGAAGTGACGTAAACTACCTTTACATCCTCTCCATAACTCAAACGGTGTTTCTAAAACACTTTTTGAGGGAACCATGTTCAGTATATGTACAACAGCTTGTACTGCATGCCCCCAAAAGGACTGAGGTAATTGGGCATAACTCATCATTGAACGAACCATGTTTAACAAGGTTTAATTTCTCTTTTCTGCTACACCATTCTATTGTAGTGTACCAGGTGTTGTGAGTTGGGATTGAATTCCATGTTCTACTAAATAGTACTGGAATTGAAAATCCATGTACTCACCAGATCTGCTCGAAGTGTTTTTATACTTATACCTAATAGGTTCTCAACCTCAGTCTTATATTCTTTGAACTTTTCAAGAGTTCCAGACTTATGATGCATTAGGTAAACATAGTCATATTTGCAATAATCATCAATGAAACTGACATAATATTCAGATCCTCCCTAAGCTTTAACATTCACCAGACCACAAAGGTCTGAATGTATAAGTTCTAGAGGTTCTTTGGCTCTAAGACCTTTTTCTGAAAAAGATCTTTTAGTCATTTTTCCCTCAAGAAATGATTCACATGGAGGTAAAGATCTATCTTCTAACTGCTTTAGATGACCTTTCATTACCAATCTTTCAATCTTATTGAGATTTATGTGACCAAGATTTAAGTACCAAAGATAGGCGTTAGGAGAAATCTTTATTTTCTTATTTTGAATTTTTTCCATTTTAAACATCTCTATATTTAAAATTCCTTTTGCCTCAGTTGGTTTTAACACATACAAGTTATTTTCAAGTTTAGCTGTACACATTTGAACCCCTTTTGAACTAATGAACACTTTATTAATATCAAAAGTGACTTTGTACATATGTTCCAGCAAACAAGATATAGAGATTAAGTTCCTTTTTATTTTAGGTAAAAAATATACATTTTCAAGTAAAATGTAAGAATCTTAAAAAAAAAAAATAACTTGATGTCTCCCACTACTTTTGTTGAAATCACCTGTTCCCACCTTGAAAGTCAATTCATTTTCTGATAGCTACTTCTAGGAACTAGTTTCTTATAAGAAAATGCAAATATGATTAGCGGCACCTAAATCTAATATCCAGGTTAAGTGAGAAATTTCCACTAAACATGTTTTTATTACAAGTAAATCGAATTTACCTTGTGTTTTCTTCTCATCTTTCTTTTCCACAAGATACTTAGGGTAATTGTGTTTCCAATGCCCATCGACGTTGTAATAGAAACATTTTCCTTTTATAACTTTCATCTTGCTTTTAGTGGCAGAAGACTATTTCTTCCCTTTTCCTTTTTTCTTCATCTGGATACTCTTATCCTTCGAAGATCTAGACTTCTTTTTAAAGGGTTTTAAACTAGATGAAGCACCCTTCTGAAATTTCCTTTGGGAAACAACATTTGCTTCCCCTTCTTTATTTTTCATTAAAGATTGGTAAGTTTGGAGTTCATTGAGAAAAGTCATCAAGTTGCAATCAATCTTATTCATTACAACATTTGTACGCAAAGCTAGAAAACTCTTCGGAAGAAATTGCTGGGGTTGATGCCCTAAAGTCTCGTGTCCCATAGTTCGTAAATAGTTTGTACGAATCCTTGTGTTGTATAATATATGATATTTTACTTCACATCTTATATTTTGCTCAGTTGCATGTTTTAGTTGCTTTACCACAAACCAATAAACTTAAAATCCCTGGTTATCTGTATGTAACTTAAGCATATATGTGGTGACATACAAGTGGATCATGTCTTAAGTGACAACAAAATGGTCTATAGTATATGGATATAGGAGGGAAATCAAAATGATCATTTATATTATAACTGTTATAGTATAAGGGTGAATGATAGCATGTTTGCTTGGTTGTTATGCATTATATAAAAGTTATGTATAGTAAGGACCGAACATTGCATGAAGCATAACACATAGGTTACTTATAAACACCTCGTTGTGTACAATGGTTTTAGTTGTTTCTTTTTAAAAGTTAAAGAGAAATTATAACTAAAATAAATAAGAAAGACATGCATGCTCACTTGGTATAATTCATGGTTTTAAAGTGTTTAAAACTTGGATCACATAGATCTAAGATCACAATTCTAATATGATTAGTAACCCTAAGGCTTTAATCTTTTAATCAGTTTAATAGGATTAAACTAGTTAATTAAAGGTTAAAGTGTAGCAAATCTATCTATAAAGGACCTTTTGTCTAAGGCGGGTTCTGTCTAGGCTGGGGTATTTAAGTTGACGAAAATGTAACATCCCTACCTAGGAACTTACCTGGAAAGGTGAATTAGATAAATTTGATGCATGCATGCAAGTTAAGGACAATCCATTAAAGTGTTTAAATGTGACTACTTGAACTTGTTCATATTTCATAGACAAACGTTATTTATGAGCAGAGTTTAAAAAGACGACAGACTAAAATCAGTAGTTAGAACATTCAGTGGAAGGTACTTGGGGCATAAGATTTTCACTTAACCTTTCACGTTTCTCCTAGATGGTCCACACCATGAGATCTACCATCGGCCTTGAGGCACCTTTGGCGTGTTCCTCTAACGGATGGTGTTTGGGTAGGTCAATATCAAGGTGGATGGAAAGAGTGTTCATAGTAAGTGGGAGTGGGTAGTACGACAACATATCCCTCGGTCTCCCTCGTTAGGTTGAATAAAGTTACTGCGCATCGCCTCGAGGCACCCTGGGAGTGTCCCCCTAAAGGATGGCAGTTTTGCGCGTTTCTTTATTTAATCTCCTATAAGAGGATAAGGTAACTTAGTCTCTTGTCCTAATTTGCTTCTTCCTTATGGTGAGCTCATTAGGGCGAGACTCTGGCACCAAAAGCGAAGGGTCACACTTACACAAATTGTTAAAGGTTAACAGTTCTGGACCGAAAAATGGTGGTTGTTAGGTTCAATTCCAAGAGTTGGTTCTACCTAATAGTTGAGAAAGGGCAACTGATCACCCCACCGGTGACGTTTGTCCTGCTCACTGGGGGATCATTGCAAAATAGAAGTCTATAACTTAGGGTACTTGAAACTATTTTGCAAAACTGATTGGTTTAAAAGTGGTTTAGCAAAATCTAATAAAGGTTTGTTCGTATTTTTAGCAACTTCTTTTTCAAAATGGCAATAGCCACATTGGCTTTGCTGAGCGCTGAAAAACTAACTGGCGATAATTTCGTAACATGGAAACATATGATCACGACGATTCTAATCATCGAGGATCTCATGTTCGCTCTCACGGAGGCCTGTCCTTCTATTCCAACTCTAAATTCCGCTCGAAATGTTTGGGAGGCATACGAGCGATGGACAAGGACGAATGAGAAGGCCTGAGCCTACATCTTGGCAAGTCTTTCTGAAGTCTTGGCCAAGAAACATGAGCCTACGGTCTCAACGTAGGAGATCATGGAGTCCCTGTGGGAATGTTTAGACAATCGTCTTAACGGCTTATGCATGAGGCTCTTAAATACATATTCAACTCCAAAATGGAAGAAGGCACCTCTATTCGTGAACATGTGCTTAACATGATGACCCACTTTAATGTGTCAGAGTTGAATGGGTCTACCGTTGATGAGGGCAACCAGGTTAGCATAATCCTGTATTCATTGCCGGAGAGCTTCCTGCACTTTATTAGCAATGTGATTCTTAACAAAGTGAAATATAACCTTACAACTCTCCTCAATGAGTTGCAGACCTATTAATCTTTACTGAAAAGTAAGGAGAGGAAGAAGGGTGAGGCAAATGTTGTTTCATCCTCCAGGACGTTCCATAGAGGTTCGACCTTAGGAACGAAGTCTGCACCTTCTACTTATAATTCTGCAAAGGGGAAGAAGAAGAAGGGTGGTAAAGGAAAAGGGAAGGCGTCTGCTAACCCACCGCCTGTTGATGTAATGTAATTTTTTTTTTGTTGTTTCTATTTTAAGCACGTGTACTACGATATATGTTGCGATGATATGCGATACAATTTCTAGATGTATGTATTATTAATGGAATGTTTGTAGTATGCTATGCGTTGAAACCAAGTATAATTTCTCTAGGTTACTCAAAATGCTCCCAAACACCTCCTTATCATCTTACCTCTTCTTCTCACTTTCAGTGGAGACTGCTGATGTTGGGAGTGGGGTGCTCTCAGAACTTTTCCCTCTTTTGAATAGGACTGGCCTGGCGGCTAGAAGGTTTCGTCGGGGTCTTCCAACGATTCGAGGAACGATGTATGGTTGGGCAGTGAGACGACAACTGGCAGCAAGAAATGCTACCTCTCGCATGGAAAGTTGGGCTGATGAAGGTGTTGAAGGTGAAGTGGAAGGCTGGGAAGTTTGGTTTGCCATGGATTCTTGAGTGAAAGGAAACTGGAAAATCGGTAGGGTTCTGGGAAAAAAAAAGCTCGGTATGCAAGAGCTAGGGTTTCTTTTTTTTTCAAAATGAAGCACGTAAACAGCCTAAGACGAAGAAACTAGCTTTTATAGGTTGGGCCCTGATGGGTCCAACGCGGATTCTGCGGTGGCAAGCCTCGAGCTAATAAAAAAGCTTGTCGTTCGCACTCCTCACATTTATGAAGTTAAAGAGTTGTATGTCCTTTCAGCTGCAAATTCATCATGTCCTTGGAAGCTGAAGCGATTGGACTTCTCAGTTTGCAAAAAGAATTTTCTTGGAGTTTTATTCGAATGGGCGCAAGGTAAAGAATTAACGCAATGAATTCATCAACGTAAGTGCATCTTTGCAGAGGACGGGCAACAACGTATGTATCCCCGCAACACACCCCTTATCTAAACGCATTTCTGGATGATCGGGCGCACGGTATTTCTACCAGCGCATCACTACCTCAACATAGTTCATTTTTGCTAAGGATGGGCAAAGAACACATACGAGCGCAACACACTTCTCAATGCAATGCATTTGAATTGGATGAACGCAAAGTGTATTTTGCGGTACAAGATGCACCCTTTATTGCAATGCATATCGGATGTTGATTGTTTTATTATTAAAATTTTATTTTTATTTTTATATAAATTTTATTTTCATCGACGCAAGCCATAAAGACCTTGCGACAATCATTTTCTTCTTATTCAACAATCATTCACCAAGTTAAAGAATAACGCATTTATGACAGAAAAGTTAAAGAAATTAAAGAGTGTATAGAAATAAATGCAAGAGAATTAAATGAATCATAAATTCATAAAGCAATGAAAGACAAATGGAATAAAACAGTAAATGACAAAGTTCATAAATCATTAAAGACAAGAATTTAAAAGAAAGCATGAAAATATAGAATTGAGATATGGACCGGAAGATGATTTTCTTTTGATGGACGCAATCCACACCTCCGCAGGCAGTCCAGCTTGCCTGCCCAATGTCTTCAGGGACATTGCTCATTTCCTTGTCTCATCCCGCAATGTATATGGGGCAAGATGTGATCTACTTCCTTTGGGAATCACACCAGATATGAAGAATGTGTTGCACCTTGAATTCTCCGCAACCAGTGATCTTGAAGTTCCGGTGCTTAATCTGGTCCTGATGTGCTCCTGTGTGAAAAATACACCTGATCTCTGGGTCAGCTTAGAATTTCTGGATTACTCCAGTACTCATAAATCGTCAGACTGCTCTTCGCGATAAACAGCCAGTACAAAGAGATATGTCTTGCACATACTAAAAACGTACTCAGCACTAACCGTTACCAATCCCTAGCAACGGCGCCATAAACTTGATGACATGATTTTTAATTGTTTTTATTTTAAGCGCACGCACTACGATATATGTTGCGATGATATGTGATACTGCTTCTAGATGTATTCGTTATTAATGGAATGCTTGTAGTATGCTATGTGTTGAAACCAAGTATAATTTCACCGCAAGTTTCTCGGAGTGATCCGAGATCGAACACAGGGATTGCATAGTTAATGTGTTACATTTGTGATATATGCGACCGGGGGTTTTTCAATTAATAAAAGTTGTGTTTATACAGGTATTAAAAATTGCGGTAAAGTAAAATATGCGATAAAAAAATAAAATGCGATAAAAGTAAACCTAAGTTATTATGATACAAGATACAGAATACTGATACATGATACTGAGATTGAGACTGACTGTGAAGATTATACAAAGGGTCATGGTATGCGGTGGCAAGTCTTTATGTATGAAATAGAAATAGAAAGGGTAATTAATATAAACATCACAAGTTCATTAATTGCGTTAAAGATATAACTACGGTTCCGCTTTCCCATGGCGTACACCTTTCGGTGATTGGTCGTGTTCCCACATCTCTGTGGTGGAACAGAGATGAACGTAATGAATGCAAGGTTGCTTCCATCTCTAGAAGTACTTCTCGCTTTAGTTAACGCATTCTTCTAACCTTTTCTCGACAGGCAGAATGGCATCTTCACTTCTGCTCTCATAGGTGAAGATGTCGTCTAGCATGCTTTAGCTAAACATATTCATTTCTTTAGCACAGATTAATTTACTTGTTTAATTCATTCTAATTACCAAGGGATTAAGAAGACATCATGGAGAAATCAATTAATGAAGGAACGGAAATAGACAGAAAGATGGAGATGTAAATGATCATGACATTCAATATTAATATTTAGCGTCGGATACATGGTGTGAATGATAGAGATTAAAAAAATGAATACAATTGATGATAAAAGATAGAAACAAATACAGAAAAGTGTCAACGTCTTGACACAGATCTGGACGGTGGATGTGCTTACCGGTGAATAGAATGAATGGAAGGAAGAGCTTCCCTCTTAGGCTTGCTCGTCTGGTAGGAGTGACCTTGGTACAGAGCTTCACGGTAGGGATAGAAAGGATTTGCCCTGAGACTCACCTCTTGGTCTTGTCTCTTAAATAATCCCGAATCTTCTCCGATCAGCACTCAGACTAGCCTTTCTCTCAATATACAAATATCAAAATATGCCCGTATCAAGTATATTTTTCAATGAATTCTCTGAGGGTATTTATAGATGAATGCTCTGACTCTCTGCCGTGTGGTCCCCACTTTATTGTTATGGAAATTCCAAAAATAGTGGAATAAATATTCCTTCTGTTACGCAATCAATCCATCAAAAATGCACAATGGTTAGTTGTACACGTGTCAAAATCCTCTGCGATTGTGTTGCTCATTTGCATCTTTTGATCGTGTGCTCGCATGCGGTGTTGTTTTTTATTACGCATGCGGTTGTTGATCGCAAAGCTCTTGATCGATTGTTGCATGCGCCGTCGTAGCGTTGATCGTCTATTCATTCTTAAATGATGGGCGTAATGCGATGTAGATGCGTTAATCTTTTTCTCTTGAGCCATGAACACATACGGTGACTTGATTTCCTGCAAAACAGACTTGAAATATTCTTTTCTACCATTGAGATGGTGTCAGTGGGTGTATTGACGACAATTTATAATTCTTGCTTTTCTTAGCTAATTTTTCTACAACTGACGCAACTTTCCTTTCTTTTGACCGCAATATCTAAATAAAACAGTATAAATAACTTGTATTTCTACAAGTTATCACACCCCCAAATTTAGATATATGCTTGTCCTCAAGCATATCTTCTACTAAGGCAATAATGCTCAATTCCTATCCTAAATTTTGCGTCGATTGGTTGCTTCGAATGCTCCACCTAGGCACATTACTTAACAACACAATTTCCTTCTATCCTTGCTAATTCCTAACAAAACCCTACTTTATTCTTCTATACTATAAATTTTTGCTCAAAAATGTTTTTCTAGTTTTAAAAAGAATGTTTACCTCTTCTTGTCAAAACAACTTGATGCGTTTGGATGCGATGATCATAATTTGCGTCATTTATTAGAGACTGTTGGTCATGGTTACACCCTTCGTTTTGGCTTGCCCTCATGGGTGTCACGCGAACATCCAACTTCAGTTCTGTGCCAATCTCAACTTGAACTCATGAATTTCAGAGGAGTTGTCTTTTGTTTCTTTTATTTTTTTTCTTTCTTATTTTTCTCTTTTCATATTGCGTTGTTCTTGGAAACTCACCTTCGTTTTGTGGGATGAGCGCATTTTTCTTAATGACCGCATACTCTTGACTCATCTACTCAGACCTTCCCTACCCCTAAATTTAGAGATGTGCAAGGTCCTCATTGCGTTGTTTGGATGGAATAGACAAACACTTAGATAAAATTTCAAAAATAAGGTTTGAGCAGAGTTTTGAAGGGTAAAAGGTAAAGCATTGCTAAGCTACGAATTACCTAAGTGTTAGTTAAAAATTACAAAGTATGGGAAATGTTTCTAAGTGAATGCATATTATACATCATGGCAGCGCAATGAATAACGCAAAAAGAAAGATTAAGAATATTGCATAGTTGACAAAGGATGATAAAGAAAAGGCACAGGCATATGGATAGAATTGTTACTTAGTTATATTGAAAATTAACTAAGTATACAAGTAATTAAAAATAACGCAATACAAAAATTTTGGCCTGTACAAAGAATCAAAGAATTTTGCTAACAATGAATGAAAGAATGATAACAGAATAGCTGCAATAAAAATTAAATTGTAAAAATTATTGAGGAGCAGGAGGTTCTGGAGGAGGGTTCTAATGTGGTACTTGAGAAGCTTCTTAAAAAATCAGATGCCGCCTGAGATGCGGAGGTACCATGGGTCCATGAAGATATGCTATCAGAAAATTAAAAAACTCATGGTTTCGCTCCGCTAGTTGTCTTTGATGCAGGTGGATCGTAAGAATGTTGCACTGAATATTGATTAACACCTACCTTGTCATGGTAGCACTGCGTTGTAAATCATCGACTCACTCAATTACCGCATCAATTCTCAGGCCGAAGAAGGCTTGTTGCTGAGAAAAGAGTTCTTACTGTTGAGAAAAGAGTTGTTATTGTTGAGTCAGAAGGGACTGCATATCTACTAACTCAGTAGCTAAGGAAGCAATGGTTAGTTGTGCCTGTGACGCCTCGCCATCGACGTTTTGGGGTTGGGCAGAAATTCCTTCACCTAAATCGTGTGGGTCATCAACATGCGGCGGTGGAAGGGGAAGTTACAATGATGATGCTGAAGGTGATGATGGGGCTGCTGGATATGCGGTTGGAGAATCTGAGGGAAGGAGAAGATTGGTAAAGTGCTCAGGAAGGGAAGAAGAAGGTTGTGCAGGAGGGCTTGGAGGGCGAATTATCAGGGGTAAAGGGTCCAGGGATTCTGATTCTTGCATTGTTTCTTCTTGGATTTTCCCTTTTCCCTTGTCGTCTTTGCGCTATTTCTTCGGCTTGAGCTCTTGTGGTGCATTCAAATCTATGTTGGGCCTCTTCAAAGGGAACTCAGGGCAGTGTGAGGAATCTTTGAGGAGCAACCTCAAAATCTTGACGTTTATTAGGCCGTGAACTTCTGCCATTGGCTCTTCATCAATGCCCAGACCTAGTGATAGGCATAAACTTGAAACCGTCCATGGGAAGAAGTATTGTCCTCTTATTTTCCCCACAAAACCCCTGATTTATCTTGCGATCAACCGGTCTACATCGATTAGAATGTCGTGCGCAATGCAATATGCGGCCATAACTTGATCCCTCGAAATTTTCTTGTTATGGGAATTGGGATCAGTGTCGTTTGACCAAATAAACCCAAAGTCGTGCCTTAGGAAGTAGAGTCTTGGAAGCCAAGGTCTTGATGCCTTTTAAAGAAACCGACCACTTAGTGCCTTATTGCATTAATACTCGCAGCGCATCTTCCATCTGCTCTTCAATAGGATCATCAATGATTTTGTTGCCCGGTGCATCCAGGTTATCCTTCATCTGGTATAGTTCATTGATGTCCCTTGCGCTGAAAGACACCGTTTGCCCTTTTATGGTCACCACGTCCTTGGTGCCATGTAGTCGTCCGTGGTAGAAGTCGCGCACTACCTCTAGAATAAAAATGGCTGGGCACTGGCAAAATGTGTCCCATCTATGTTCTACGATCACATTTGTAATCATGTCTGGTAGTGGCGTTGGAGCAGGAAAAAAGCCCATCTCCATCAGTAAGTCATCGTTCTCCTTCTTTCTTGATGGACGCACCTTTGCCAACGCAGACTTGCTACTTTCTGCGACTGCTTTGCCCTTTCCTTTGGCCAACACAAGGCGAGATTGCTGCCTTTGTTTCTTTTCTCGCGCCTTGCGTTGTTCCTCCTTTTCCCATTCATCAAGTTATTTTCCTTTCTTCTTCCTTAAGCGCTACATGTTTGCTTGGCGCTTTTTCTCCTTCTTTTCTTTCTTCTTTTTCTCCTCCTCTACCTCTTCTCTCTCCTCTGTTTCCAACTCTTTCTCGAACTGCTCAGAGGCCAGCAATATGCATTGTTCCTCTTCGAGCCGCCTTATTTCTTTGATCCTCGAGATTTCATTATTGCGGCGCACCTTCTCATCTTGTAATCTTCATCTTTTATCACCTTCTGCAATGATGAGTTGTGCCCGTGCCAATTTTTCCTTTT
Organism: Benincasa hispida; assembly: GCF_009727055.1. Classification (NCBI taxonomy): domain Eukaryota; kingdom Viridiplantae; phylum Streptophyta; class Magnoliopsida; order Cucurbitales; family Cucurbitaceae; genus Benincasa; species Benincasa hispida. The sequence goes on along the minus strand of NC_052359.1, from coordinate 3,216,050 downwards.
TCTCTTCCTCCTTTTTTCTCCTCCTCTCCTACTCTTCTAATGCGTCAATCAAAATTGGCAGGCCAATGGTTATCCCTTGTGGCACATTCTCCTTGCGACGCTGTATCAAGGAGGTAACATCTCCTTCTTCAGTCGCAACCGTTTGCGTTATTTCAGGTTACGCTGTTTCTCTAAGTTGTGCTGATTCCCCCTTGTCCTCCCTTATGGAGCTGGATTCACCATCCAGTTCTGGGCTTACAGCTCTTTTTTTCCTTTCTTCTTCCTTCTTCAGGCGCCGTTCTCTACGTCTGCATTCTTTTCTCTCACTCTTTTCTTGCTTCTTCTTCTCTCTAGCCTCCTCATCTTCTTCATCCTTCTTCTCTTTGATTTTCTTCTCTGCTTTACGATGATGGGATGGCTTACCTTCTCCAACCTTCTTTCCTTTGCTCTTCTTTTTCTTCTTTTTCTCCTCTTCCACCTCTAATTGCTTCTCTGCCACGACTTCCTCCAATACGACTCTGATGGGTCCTTCATAGGATTCTACTTGCGTAGTTTCCTTAGGATCCATTATGGCCAGAGTGCTTCTTCTTGTCTCCTCTTCCACTACTTCCTCTATCTCCTCCACCGTCACCTCCTCCGTAAGCAGTGGTTGGTTTACAACCCCACCCTTGGGTAATCCTCCTTCTTTCTCCAGGTTACTCAGAATGCTCCCAAACACCTTCTTATCATCTTGCCTCTTCTTCTCACTTTCAGTGGAAACTGCTGGTGTTGGGAGTGGGTTGCTCTCAGAACTTTGCCCCCTTTTGAATAGAACTGACCTGGCGGCTAGAAGGTTTCGTCGGGGTCTTCCGACGATTCGAGGAACGATGTGTGGTTGGGCAGCGAGACAGCAACTGGCAGCAAGAAATGCTACCTCTCACATGGAAAGTTGGGCTGATGAAGGTGTTGAAGGTGAAGTGGAAGGCTGGGAAGTTTGGT
>NC_052359.1:3161725-3215075 GCF_009727055.1 Benincasa hispida | reverse complement strand
CCTCTCACATGGAAAGTTGGGCTGATGAAGGTGTTGAAGGTGAAGTGGAAGGCTGGGAAGTTTGGTTTGCCATGGATTCTTAAGTGAAAGGAAACTGGAAAATCGGTAGAGTTCTGGGAAAAAGAAAGCTCGGTATGCAAGAGCTAGGGTTTCTTTTTTTTCAAAATGAAGCACGTAAACAGCCTAAGATGAAGAAACTAGCTTTTATAGGTTGGGCCCTCATGGGCCCAACGCGGATTCTGCAGTGGCAAGCCTCGAGCTAATAAAAAAGCTTGTCGTTCGCACTCCTCACATTTATGAAGTTGTAGAGTTGTATGTACTTTCAGTTGTAAATTCATCATGTCCTTGGAAGCTGAAGCGATTAGACTTCTCAGTTTGCAAAAAGAATTTTCTTTGGAGTTTTATTCGAATGGGCGCAAGGTAAAGAATTAACGCAATGAATTCATAAACGCAAGTGCATCTTTGCAGAGGACGGGCAACAACGCATATATCCCCGCAACACACCCCTTAACTAAATACATTTCTGGAGGATCGGGCGCACGGTATTTCTACCAGCGCATCACTACCTCAACATAGTTCATTTTTGCTAAGGATGGGCAAAGAACACATACGAGCGCAACACACTTCTCAACGCAATGCATTTGAATTGGATGAACGCAAAGTGTATTTTGCGGTACAAGATGCACCCATTATTGAAATGCATATCGGATGTTGATTGTTTTATTATTAATTTTTTTTTATATATATAAATTTTCTTTTCATCGACGCAAGCCATAAAGACCTTGCGACAATCATTTTCTTCTTATTCAACAATCATTCACCAAGTTAAAGAATAACGCATTTATGACAGAAAAGTTAAAGAAATTAAAGAGTGTATAGAAATAAATGCAAGAGAATTAAATGAATCATAAATTCATAAAGCAATGAAAGACAAATGGAATAAAACAGTAAATGACAAAGTTCATAAATCATTAAAGACAAGAATTAAAAGAAAGCATGAAAATATAGAATTGAGATATGGACCAGAAGATGATTTTCTTTTGATGGACGTAATCCACACCTCCGCAGGCAGTCCAGCTTGCCTGCCCAATGTCTTCAGGGACATTGCTCATTTCCTTGTCTCATCTCGCAAAGTATACGGGGCAAGATGTGATCTACTTCCTTTGGGAATCACATCAGATATGAAGAATGTGTTGCACCTTGAGTTCTTCGCAACCATTGATTTTGAAGTTCCGGTGCTTAATTTGGTCTTGATGTGCTCCTGCGCGAAAAATACACCTGATCTCTAGGTCAGCTTAGAATTTCTGGATTACTCCAATACTCATAAGTCGTTAGACTACTCTTCGCGACAAACAGCCAGTACAAAGAGATCTGTCCTGCACATATTAAAAACGTACTCAGCACTAACCATTGCCAATCCCCGACAACGGCGCCATAAATTGATGACATGATTTTTAATTGTTTTTATTTTAAGCACACGCACTACGATATATGTTGCGATGATATGCGATACTACTTCTAGATGTATGCGTTATTAATGGAATGCGTGTAATATGTTATGCGTTGTCACAAGTTTCCTTGCGTTGAAACCAAGTATAATTTCACTGCAAGTTTCTCGGAGTGATCTGAGGTCGAACACAGGGATTGCGTAGTTAATGTGTTACATTTGCGATATATACGCCGGGGTTTTTCAATTAATAAAAGTTGTGGTTATACAGGTATTAAAAATTGTGGTAAAGTAAAATATGCGGTAATAAAATAAAATGCGATAAAAGTAAACCTAAGTTATTATGATACAAGATACAGAATACTGATACATGATACTGAGATTGAGACTGACTGTGAAGATTATACAAAGGGTCGTGGTATGCGGTGGCAAGTCTTTATGTATGAAATAGAAATAGAAATAGAAAGGGTAATTAATATGAACATCACAAGTTTATTAATTGCGTTAAAGATATAACTACGGTTCCGTTTTCCCTTGGCGTATACCTCTCGGTGATCGGTCGTGTTCCCCCATCTCTGTGGTGGAACAGGGATGAACGTAATGAACGCAAGGTTGCTTCCATCTCTGGAAGTACTTCTCGCTTTAGTTAACGCATTCTTCTAACCTTCTCTCTACAGGCAGAATGGCATCTTCACTTCTGCTCTCACAGGTAAAGATGTCGTCTAGCATGCTTTAGCTAAACATATTCATTTATTTAGCACAGATTAATTTACTTGTTTAATTCATTCTAATTACCAAGGGATTAAGAAAACATCATGGAGAAAGCGATTAATGGAGGAACAGAAATAGATAGAAAGATGAAGATGAAAATGATCATGACATTCAATATTAATATTTAGCGTCGGATACATGGTGTGAATGATAGAGATTAAGAAAATGAATACAATTGATGATAAGAGATAGAAACAAATACAGAAAAGTGTCAACGTCTTGATACAGATCTGGACGGTGGATGTTCTTGTTGGCAAATAGAGTGAATGGAAGGAAGAGCTTCCCTCTCAGGTTTGCTCGTCCGGTAGGAGTGACCTTGGTACAGAGCTTCACGGCGGGGATAGAAAGGATTTGCCCTGAGACTCACCTCTCGGCCTTGTCTCTTAAATTGTCCCGAATCTTCTCCGATCAGCACTCAGACCAGTTTTTCTCTCAATATACAAATATCAAAATATGCCCGTATCAAGTATATTTTTCAGTGAATTCTCTGAGGGTATTTATAGATGAATGTTCTGACTCTTTGTCATGTGGTCCTCACTTTCTTGTTATGGAATTCCGAAAATGGTGGAATAAATATTCCTTCTGTTATGCAATCAATCCGTCGAAAATGCACAACGGTTAGTTGTACACATGTCAAAATCCTCTGCGATTGCGTTACTCATTTGCATCTTTCGATCGTGTGCTCGCATGCAGTGTTGTTTTTTATAACCACATGCGGTTGTTGATCGCAATCTTGATCGATTGTTGCATGCGCCATCATTGCGTTGATCGTCTATTCATTCCTGAATGATGGGCGCAATGCGACGTAGATGCATTAATCTTTTTCTCTTGAGCCATGAACACATACAGTGACTTGATTTCCTGCAAAACAGACCTGAAATATTCTTTTCTACCATTGCGATGGTGTCAGTGGGTGTATTGAAGACAATTTATAGTTCTTGCATTTCTTAGCTAATTTTTCTACAACTGACGCAACTTTCCTTTCTTTTGGCCGCAATATCTAAATAAAGTAGTATAAATAACTTGTATTTCTACAAGTTATTAGTCGCCCCAAGGAGGCATCCACCGGTTGAAAAGGGAAAGTGTTTCCACTGAACCAAGATGGACATTGGAAGAGGAATTGTCCTCGGTATCTGAAAGAGAAGAAAGCAGCCAAGGCTAAGGCCAAGATCGATAAAGGTAAATATGATTTACTAGTTCTTAAAACTTGTTTAGTGGAGAATGATGATTCAACCTGGATAATTGATTTGGGCGCCACTAATGATGATTCAACCTGGATAATTGATTCGGGCGCCACTAACCATGTTTGTTCTTTTTTTCAGGGGATTAGATCTTGGCGACAACTGGAGGCTGGAAAGATGATGATGCACTAAGCATGGGTGCATCGCCGACTCCACTATGGAAGCAAAGTACGTAGCGGCTTGCGAAGCTGCTAAGGAGGTTGTCTGGCTCTGAAAGTTCTTGACAGAACTAGAAGTTGTTCCAGATATGTCTAGGCCATTACCCTATATTATGATAATAGTGGGGTAGTGGTGAACTCTAAGAAGCGGAGAAGTTATAGGCACGGCAAACACATAGAGCGGAAGTATCATCTGATCCGCAAGATAGTGCATCGAAGGGACGTGATCGTCACGAAGATCGCTTCAGAGTACAATGTTGTTGACCCGTTTACAAAGGCTCTCATGGCTACCGTGTTTAAGGGTCACCTACGAAGCATGGGTCTAATGGATCGTCTGCAGCTGGACTATGGCAAGTGGGAGATTTTCTTGTACTGGGCTTTTATGCCCTAGTTTATTGTTTTGTACTAATTTAATGTACACCCTACTTCATTTTAGGACAAGTGGGAGATTGTTGGGGTTGATGCCTTAAAGTCTCGTGTCCTGTAGTTTGTAAACAGATTGTACGAATGGTTTTTTTGTATAATATATGATATTTTACTTCACATCTTGTATTTTGCTCAATTGCATGTTTTATTTGCTTTACCACAAACCAATAAACTTAAAATCCCTAGTAATCTGTATGTAACTTAAGCATGTATATGGTGACATACAAGTGGATTATGTCTTGAGTGATAACCAAAATGGTCTGTAGTATATGGATATAGGAGAGAAACCTTATCCTGGTAATGTTACGTATGCGGCCCACTTTGTGGAATGGTAACAAGTGTTATGACTTGTCACAGATGGTCTAATCCTGATCATTCGTGTTGGGGACATGCGAGTAGAGGCATCTTATACAAAGAGTTTGTATAAGACCTGATCACGAAGTGTTAACGTCTTGTTATATAACACCATTCATGACAGAGACTTCACTTCACTAGGATGACCATAGGTAACATGACCTCAATCCTAAGTGAGTTGGGAACTCCTGCCATTGAGGGCGGTCCTTTGATTTGTATGGATGCGAGTGGCCAGGTTGTCGATTTAAACCTACCATTTTGGGGATTCATCTGATTTGGGAGCTAGAAACTCAGCTGCACAAGATGGAATTCACTCCTTTCCCAAAGTAAAGATAAGTAGATAGATAGCTCCCTTAAGGGCTGATTCCGGGACTTGAACAATGTAGCGCTACACACCTTCTCTTAGCTCGAGAGGTGTTCACATATAGTTGGACTATGTTGTATTGTTCATTAGAGGAATCAGTGGTACTCAAGGAGTGAGATGTAACTACAGGGGCAAAATGGTAATTTGGCTCATCTGTACTTATGAGCATCTGTGAAGGGTCATCATACTCATAATTGGTTATATTCGATGGACATAGAAATATATCTGTGGTAAGAAGAGTTCAGCTATCGGTCTTTAGTGGAATGTCTGACAGTTAACATATGGTGGATCTCGTGGCTAAAGAGTTTAGTCAACTATTCACGGACCGTTGGAGTTTTGAGCTACAGATCCATTAGGTTCCCTGGGTAGCTTGGATAAAGTTGAGAATCAGTGTTTGAGTTAATTTGAAATGTTCAAATTGATAAGAGGAAGTTCAATTATATATGATATAATTTGACTAGTTAATTATATATGATATAATTAGCTAAATATATGAGATACATTATTTTGGAGGAAATTAGATATAAATATGATTTATATCAAGTAGAGGAGAAATTACTATAGTAGATATGTGATATCAAACCATGGGGTAAAAATATAATATGATTATATTTATTAATTATTTAATTGGTTAATTATATGATGATTGGCCTAAAAATTCTCTCGGACATGCGTTAGTGGGAAAAACCGCGTCGGTTATTGTAACCGAAGAATAAAATGAAATTTTGTTTCATTTTGTGAAGTTCAAAAAGTTTGAAAAATTTGGCGTTGGTGTGGAAACGTAAACGATCGCATAAGTCGAAAGCCTGTACGATAGTCACTCTGCGCCTAAACGATCGCACACTTTGTGCCTAAACGATCGCACGCTAGTTCCTAAACAATCGTATAGTATGTCGTGTTTGCTAAACGATCGTATACCTTTTTCTAAACGATCGTTCAGTAAAACCTACACAATTGTGTAGCTCTTCTAAACGATAAGCATCTAGCTATATGATAGCTTCCTATTCTCTCCCACTTGCTAATCGTCTACACGATTAGTTCTTCCTCCTACCTCTACCAAACTCACCAAAAATCACACTTTGGGTTCTCACTCCGAGAATACCAAGGGCTCTTTTCTGGTGGTGTCGTCCCCGCTGCGTTCTTTTGTTCGTGGTTGTTTGTGTTGCTGTAGCCGACGCATTTGCTGGGCGTTTGTTGATCAGGTAGTGGTCTTCCACTGCGTTGAGTTCCAAAGCTTGAAGAGCGTCTTCAACTGGTATGAGAACTCTTTCCCTTACTTTTTAGTGTTCAAAGCATGTCGTTAATTACTGTATATTTGCATAACTATATGTTCGAATGTATATGATGTATTTCGGTCACAGTGAAATTGGAAAGATCCGACGGTGCTCATGGATGCTCTTCACTAAGAGATCCTTCAGAAATTCCATTATCATACTCACTTGGCTTTTCACGTCGATGACAGCTCTATTTACCTCCGTTATATTGAAGTGGACCATCATGTCTAGGACATGTTCTCTAATAGAGGTCCCTTCCTTCATACACGAATTATAAACGTATTTAATAACATTTTGACGTGCCGATGAGGATGGTTGTCCATGAAGGAACTCTAAAACTAGAAAATCAGTGATGGAAGTGGATCGTTCCAAATGCCATTGTGAAAGAACATAAACATTTACAATCATACATAAACGATTATGCATTAAAGATGAATTATAACATACTTCTTAACAATTACAAGCGATCAAGAATACAATACCTTTAAAGAACCCTTTGTTCACGTATTTCCCTCAGTCGTTTAGCAACGTAGCAAACAAGCACGAATGCAACGAGCAACTGGAACCTCCTCGATCACCAGCGAGTAAAACTCGATCCTCAATCCTCAAACAGAACTTGACACCACCACAAGATTACCTTGGTATTCTCGGTGTGAGAATGCAGGAGTTGTGGGCTCTGAATGATTTTGTATAAAGGGGTGAAGGAATGGAGTAGAAGATCGAGTATGCGATCAAACGATCGTGTAGAAAAAGAAGTCTATCGTATGGACTCGCTACTCGATCGTATAGTAAAAGCACTATCGTATAGTAAACTCGATGCCCTATCGTTTAGCCTCTTGAAAGTTATTTGATAACTTACTACCTTGTGAGATTTTGACATCCAAATTATTTTTATTTCATGGTTTCTATAAAACCGTCTAAAACCACCCACTAAGGTCGGTTATTAGAGAAAAGAATTATAAATTATCTCATATTTAATAAATTATAAATAAATATAATAACTAACTTATCATATTATATTTATAACCTATAGTTTTAATATTACATCATATGCAACATATAAACCATAGTTCTTTTTCTATTTTATGACATTTAATATAAATCATATTTATATTAATTTCTCCAATGAAATAATGTATCAAATACATCATATCAATTATATCATATATAATTGAATCAATTTAATTATATCATATATAATCAAATCCCCTCTTGTTAATTTGAACATTTCGAACTAACCCAAAAACTGATTCTCAACTTGAATCCATTGAGCTACCAAGGGGACCTTATGGAACTGTAGCTTGAAGCTCCAACAATACGTGAATAACTGACTATTTAATCACGATATCCACCATCCATTAACTGTCGGGCACTCCACTAAAGACCGACAGTTGTACTCTTCGCACTATAGATATATTTTTGTATCCATTGGATATAACCAATCAACAGTATGATGCTCCTTCACAAATCGCTTGTAAGTATAGTTTAGGTCAATTTAGCATCTTGCCCCTGTAGTTACATCTATCTCCTTAATTACCACTGATTCCTCTAATGAATAATAGATCATAGTCCCACTATGACTAAACCCTTCTCGGGCCAAGGAAGATGTGGCGCCACATTGGTTAAGCCTTGGATCTTAAGGGAGTAATCTATCTACTTATCCCTGCTTCAAGGAATGAGTGAATTCCATCTTGTGTAGCTGAGTTCCCAGCTCTCCAATCAGACAAATCCCTAAAACGGTAAGCTTGTTGAATCGATGATCTGGCCATTCTCACCCATGTAAATCAAAGGACCGCCCTCATAGGCTCGAGTTCACAACTCACTTAGGATTAAGGTCATGTTACCTATGGTCATCCTAGTGAAATGAAAGTCTCAATTACGAATGGTGCTATATCACGAGATTAAACATTTCATGGTCCGGTCTTATACAAACTTCTTTGTATAAAGTATTCTTGTTCGCATGTCTAATACATGAATGATCAGGATCAGATCATTTGTAGTATTTTACAATATTTTTAACACCTACAAAGCGGGTCACACTCGTAGTGTCACCAGGATAAAGTATCCCTCTTTTATCCATATAATATAGACCATTTAGGTTATCACTTAAAACACGATCCACTTGTATGTCTCCACATACATACTTAAGTTACAACGATAATCAAGGATCTTAGTTTATTAGTTTGTGGTCAATGCAACTAAAATATCTCATATTTCATAGACTGAAGTGAGTAAAATATCATATATTATAAATCCCAAAGTGTTTGTTCATACAAGTGTTTACAAACTACAAGACCCTACGAGATTTAAGGCATCAACCCCAACATTCCAAACATCCCTTGCAACGACTCCATGATCTCTCTTGCAGTGACCATGGTTTCATGCTTTTTGGTAAGCACATCAGATATGCTTGCCAAAATATAGGCTCTGATTTTTTCATTAGCCTAGATTCATCTGTCATAAATATCTTAAACATTTCGGATTGCATTAAGATTAGGAAGAAGAGGATGTTCCTCTGTTAAAACGAATCTCAAATCATCAACTACTTGAAGGAAATCGATCATGATGATTTCCATAAGCAGCAAAAAGATCATTCCAAATTACAATCATATATGAACTTTACAAATTACAGTCGTAAACACAAACATATGGTTATGCATTCATTATAGAAATTACAGCATGATACAACAAATAATCAAGGAGAAATCTACATTACAGAAATTACAGCATGATACAAAAAATAATCAAGGAGAAATCTACACATATTTGTAGATTCATCGCTAAGGTCCTTGATCACTAACGCTCGAACACAGTAACCTCGAACGCTCATCCAACACGACCGCTACACTGCACGAGCACCGCACACTCGAACTCAGCGATCGCCTAGGTCACGAACAGCCCAACAGCATGAATGGCCTCACATAGAACCTCGACGGTGTCGAGTTAAGTATGACACCACCAAGAAAGCTACCTTGGTATTCTCGGTGTGAGAATCCAGAGGGTGGGCTCTATGTGAACTTGGTTTAAGGCAAAAGATGGAGGAAACAACAATCGTGTAAACGATTGAGCTAGTGGGAGAAGGCTGAACCTATCGTATAGGTCGATGCCCAATCATTTAGCAAAACCTAAGCGATCGTTGCAAAAGCTAAGCGACCGTTTAGCTCATCGCTTAGCTGCGTGTCTATCGCCTACAAACACTATACGATCGTCTAGTTCGCTCCAAGTTGTCGCTTAGTAAATCCTATTTACTTGACAACTTTCGTGAGATGATTTTCGGAGAGAAAAAATCTCAAAAAAACAATTTTCAACATTATTAAAATTAGGAAACAATTTTCCTTTTATCTCACGGTTACCATGAAACCACCAATGATTTCCCACTCAATTGGTTATTAGAGAAAAAGATTTAATTATCTAATAATTAATATTATTATAAATATAAATGATAACCAACTTATCATACTATATTTATAACCTATAGTTTTAATATTTCATCTCATGAAACATATAAACCATAGCTCATTTTCTATTCCATGGTACTTAATGTAAATCTCATTTACATTAACCTCCATTAGATGTATCTAATACATCATACCGATCATATCATATATAATCAAATTACCTCTTATCAATTTGAACATTTGAAATTAACACCAAGAACTGATTCTCAACTGAATCCATTGAGCTACTAAGGGGACCTTTTGGACCTATAGCTCGAAGCTCCAACGGTATGTGAATAACTGACTAAACTCTTTAGTTACGGGATCCACCATCCGTTAATTGTCAAGCACTCCACTAAAGACTGACAACTGAACTCTCTTTACCACAGATATATTATGTGTCCATTTTAACCAATCAGCAGTGCGATAACCCTTCACAGATCGCTTGTAAGTACAACTCGGTCAATAACCGTTATGCCTCTGTAATTACATCTAACTTCTTAAGTACCACCGATCCTCTAATGAACATAATCATAGTCCTACTATGACCGAGTCCTCTCTTCCAAAGAGAAGTTGTGGCCACTATGTTCAAGCCCCGGAATCAGCCCTTAAGGGAGCAATCTCTTTACTTATCCCTGCTTTGGGAAAGGAGTGAATTTCATCTTGTGGATTGAGTTCCCAGCTCCCAAATCAGACAAGTCCCTAAAAAGGTAGGCATATTGAGTTGGCAATTTGGCCACTCTCACCCATACTAATCAAAGAACCGCTCTCAAAGGCGGGAGTTTCCAAAACACTTAGGATTGAGGTCATGTCACCTATGGTCGTTTAAGTGAGATGTAAGTCTCTAATATCAACGGCGTTATATACAGAATCTATCAACGGCGTTATATACGGTCTTATACAAACTCTTTGTATATGACACCCCCGCTTGCACGTCTCTACATGAATGGTTAAGACCTACCATCTGTAGTAGTTTACAACACTTGAAAACCTCTACAAAACGGGCCGTATCTATAATGTCACAAGGATCAGGTATCCCACCTTAATCCTTATACTACAGACCTTTTTAGGTTATTACTTAAAGCATGATCCACTTGTATATCACATATACATGCTTAAGTTCACATAGGATAATCATGAAGCTTTGTTTATTGGATATGAGTAAATGCCAGAATGAAATAACAATTATTTTATTCATCAAACAATATGTATCATTACATACAATGAGACTCCAGAGAATTAGGACACCAATCCCAATACTACTAGTATTGTGTTTATGTTCGACTTCCAATTTGAATAACCCTTTCCATTGAACTTCGGAGGCTAAGAGTGTATAATTGAGTTTAACATGCTAAAACATAAACAAATTATTTGAGTAAATTGCATCTAAATCCAATTTTAGCAAAAGTAATAAAGTACCCATATTTCTTTATTTGCAATGATACTTTAGTGAGTCAAAAAAGATGCTACTGAGAGGCAGTCAAATACTCATTCACTAGAGCAAGACATTCTTGACTAAATACTATATCCAGAATAGCTTTTATTCCTATAGTCATTTAGTTACCATTTTCAGTCAAGAACTTACTAACACTTAGTAACTCTTGTAAATGTGACCCTCCATATTCATATTTCATAGAACAATATGAATATTCCCTCAAATAGGAAGGCAATGTAAATCTCTTCCCTCTTTTCTCTCAAAAAAAGGTGGTAGTGGGGAAGTAAGAAGTAAGGTAGTTCTTCTTCTTCCTGGTGAGTAGTTTTTACCAAAAAAAAATGAAAAAAAAATAGAGATACACATAAGAGTTCTGTGAGAGAATTGGTTTTTCATCTCTTCCTCTCAACACTCTCAAAACCCTTTCTTCCAAAATAGTCAGAGGCCACAAAACTCCTGGATATTCATCCAGAAAATACAGAGAAAACTTTCGTGTGTCCTCGTTGACAGTTAGAGGATTCGAGATTGTTCGTGACAAGTTCTGGAGAAGGAATCTCGTGAAGAAGAGTTCTTCAAAGGTAAGGTTTCTTCAACTCTTTTACTATTCTACAATTTCTGTTTTTTAAAGCATGCTGCAATTTTCTTTTAAATGCATAATCCGTATGTTTTTTTACTGTAAAATTTATGTTTTGTAAATTTTGGGTATTTGGTTCGATCCCATGCTTCCGCTCAAGGACCTTCAATGGTTCCTTCAATATCTGACATCATGCTCATCATAACATTCATTTTATCGTTCATCTCATCCTACCTGTTACTGATAATACAAAAGAGATACTCTAAAGCAATGAACCTATTTGAAGGAAATCAGACACGACGATTTCCATGAGTAGTAAAAGGATCTTTCCAAATTTTAATCGTATATTAACAACAACAATTACAGTCACAAACAGAAACATATGGTTATGCATAAAATAGAAATCATAACATGCTTTACTACATGATCAAAGGAAGGAATTAACAAACCTTTGAAGACTCATTTTCAAGTTCCTTGATCACGAATGCTCGATCACAACAACATAGCAACACACAAATGTTTGTCCAACATGACCACTACATTGCACGATTAAAACAAACTTGAATAAACGATCACCAAGGTCATGAACACCCCGAACACCGCGAACGGCATCCACAAAACCTCGACTATATCGAGTTCAGTATGAAACCACCAACAAGGTTACCTTGGTATTCTCGGTGTGAGAATTCAGAGGGTGAGCTTTGTGTGGACTTGGTTAGAGACAGAAACCGGAGGAGGACAATCGTATAAATGATTGAGCAAGTGGGAGATGAAACAACCTATCGTATAGGTCAATACCCAATCGTTTAAAAAAAAAAAGCTATACGATCGTTTAGCAAAAGCTATGTGATCGTTTAGCTCATCGTCTAGTTGAGTGTCTATCGTATAAGAACACTCCATGATCGTCTAGTCTCTCCAAGCTGTCATTTAGTAAATCTGATTTACTTGACAACTATTCCGTGAGTACTTTCCGAGATTAGAAATCTCAAATTAACAACTTGCTAAAATTAGGAAAACATTTTTCCCTTTATCTCACGGTTACCATGAAACCACCAATAACCTCCCACTTCATTGGTTATTAGAGAAAAAGAGATAATTATCCAATAATTAATATTATTATAAATAGATAACCAACTTACCATACTATATTTATAACCTATAGTTTACCATACTATATTTATAACCTATAGTTTTAATATTTCATCTCACATATAAACCATAGCTCTTTTCCTATTTCATGGCACTTAATGTAAATCTCATTTACATTAACCCTCCACTAGATGTATCTCATACATCATACCAATCATATCATATATAATCGAATTACCTCTTGTCAATTTGAACATTTCAAATCAACACCAAGAACTGATCCTCAACTTGAATCCATTGAGCTACCAAGGGGACTTATGGACCTATAGCTCGAAGCTCCAACGGTACGTGAATAACTGACTAAACTCTTTAGTCACTGGATCCACCATCCTTTAACTGTCAGGCACTCCATTAAAGACCGACAGCTGAACTCTCCTTACTACAGATATATTATATGTCCATCTTAACTAATCAGCAGTGTGACAACCCTTTACAGATTGCTCCTAAGTACAGTTCGGCCAATAACCGTTATGCCCCTGTAGTTACATCTAACTCCTTAAGTACCACTGATCCCTCTAATAAACATAAGTCATAGCCCTATTATGACTGAGTCCTCTCTTCCAAAGAGAAGTTGTGGCCACTATGTTCAAGCCTTGGAATCAGCCCTTAAGGGAGCAATTTATCTACTTACCCCTGCTTCGGGGAAGGAATGAATTTTATCTTGTGTAATTGAGTTCCCAGCTCTAAACTCAGACAAGTCCCCAAAAAGGTAGGCATGTTGAGTTGGCAATCTGGCCACTCTCACCCATACTAATCAAAGGACCGTCCTCAAAAGCAGGAGTTCCCAAAACACTTAGGATTGAGGTCATGTCACCTATGGTCGTTTAAGTGAGATGTAAGTCTCCAACATGAATGGTGTTATATACAGAGTCTAGTCATCTCGTGGTCCGGTCTTATACAAACTCTTTGTATAGGACACCCCCGCTCGCATGTCTCCACATGAATGGTCAAGATCTACCATCTGTAGTAGTTTACAACACTTGCAAACCCCTACAAAACGGGCCATATCCATATTGTAACTAAGATCAGGTACCCCACCTTAATTCTTATACTACAAACCTATTTAGGTTACACTTAAGGCATGATCCACTTGTATATCTCATATCCATGCTTAAGTTTACATAAGATAACCATGGAACTTTGTTTATTGGATATGAGTAAATGCCAGAATGAAATAACAGTTATTTTATTCATAAACAGTATGTATAATTACAAACAATGAGACTCTGGGAGAATTAAGGCACCAATCCTAACACTATTGTCGTTAGAGGTAGACACTGATGGTACCCACCCTACAGATGGCTGCTCCATGCCACTACTACTTACTGGCATGGAAGAAGGCTCGGTGGCAAATTTGTGTAGAGGATCATCTATAGAATGATTTTGAAAATCTGTATCAACATTGAGTGTATTATGTAGAGAAATAGGTGGATAAGGAGGAACAAATTCGGATACAACACGCTGCAGTGGTCGCATTGTATGTCCGATGGGTTCTTTAGGCACATACAAATGTCTCTCGTGCACTGGCATGCCTGCATACACTCGCTCGTGATTGGACATATGTATGACATTCGTAACAATAATTTATCATCATGCAAATTAAAGTGTAAGTACTAGAATATGATAGTGAGATGAATCTATGTTGAGTAATGAACTAACCGATGCACACTCGTGGTGCAGATTTGACGTAGGTCCATCTCATAGTACGATGAATGGAAATTTTGTTTATCTTCATCTCAGTGACTTCATCAATTGTTGATAGTGTTTCGTATAGCCAAACCTGTGCAAATATGTATCCAGGAATATGCTAATAATCTATATAATCAATCAAAGATGCATCATAACAGTAGTGGACGTGCCTGTAGGGGAAGTGGAAACTCGAGAAGGCTGAATTTACAATATAGGATGGGTTAGCTACACTATTGTCTGGGTACATACTGGTTTTCCGACAAGTGCTCTCTCCAAACCTCCTAGTATTCTTTCCCACAAAATAGTCCTCCAATCCATGCTATTGAAATGGTGGGCATCATCAACATCAAGGAACAATGTTGTATCAACAAAAGTGTGCTTGTCTTTTCCCATCATCGTAAGTTTAGTGTAGTATACAAGTGAGACCTTAACAACATCCTCGCCGGTCTCAAACTCCAACTTCAGATACTCCTTTTCCAAATAAAAAATGGTAAGTGTCTTTTGACCAGGGAAGTACTTATCATTTAAACAATTTTCCTCAGTTGTTAATCGAGGTACTACATGTACAAAAGGCCATAACCCTGTCATCAAAAGGAACACGGTCTTCCCAAAAGTAAAAATAGTTCCTCTTATGTTGAACGTAATGTAGTCTTCTCGGCCAGTAACAACTTCCCGTAGTAAGGCCTCATGAACTACACTGCTACTGAAAATGATGTTCGGGTCAATGTACGAACCGAATATTGTTTTCCTGAAAGTTTCAAGCTGTGTTTGAGTCAACTTCTTCTTAATAATAAAATTTTCATTCTTGATATGGGATAGGCTCGTATACTGCGTTGGAACCCATTCTTCCTGGAGAATCTTATAACGATGTTGTGCCATTGCTTATTTGGAAATTTTGATTTCCATAGAAATTCAGTTAACAAACAACACATTTCAGAAACTTTACTGCATTTACCAATACCAACTATATTATAGTTCTACCACTATCGATTTATCGATATATCCTTCTTCCTGCCGACTTAATGCTATATGACCTAATCGACATGACCATCAGTGAAGCACACAATTACACGATAGACAATAAGGAAGTTGATTTCTACATCGATAAGTGTAAACATAACATATAAAAAATCAAATAGAGTTGATATGAGTATCAATGAATAAATGGAATACTAAATAAACTAGTGTGGCCAGATTAATGATGACGCCGTACTACTTGAAAAGTAACAATACCAAACATGCAAGTTCCAATTTTGAACAACATTGGAATGTATACATTCCTCGAAGCACTAATTGTATGTGCTATGAACAGTTAATCGAAGACGATTGCTGGTTAAAACGAAGTAGACAATCAAAATAAAAGGCAAAATATGTTACACTTAAAGGCAAAATATGTTACACTTACATGAGGACAAGCGAATGAATGATCGATAAACTTGGAAAATGGAGATCGGAAGCGAAATGGCGAGGAAGTAAAGAAGTGTGGGTTAAAACAATCGACAAATTATTTGAAATGGGTGTGAATGACAATGTTCGATGTTGTCAATCAGAAATGGCATGATGAGGGTAGTTTTATTTTTAAGGGTATTTTTGTCATTTTTGTTCCACCTTTTGAATTAATGATTTGAAATAAACCGCTTCAATCATAGTTATATTGCTTTTGAAAAGTTAGATGAGTAAACACTAAAATCACAATCATACTGATTTACAATTGAGACCCATTTCAATTGATGGTTCAAATGGAATCAACCTAAAAATTACACCATTTTCCATTCCCCATGTAAATGTGGCCTTAGTTATCAAATGCTCGAGTCTAACCAATTAAAAGCACCCAACATAATTATGGGGACATCTATATAACGATTTACAAACCTTCCAAATAATAATAATAATAATAATAATAACCAAGTGAGATATATATTGTACTATTTTTTAGCGTTCTAAATTTAGTTAGAAGTTTAAGAGTAAAATTGATATGAAAATTGGAGTTGCAAATGAATATATGGACGTGAATTACTAACTTGAAGTCAAATGGGTTATAAGAGTGCACATGCCACCAAAATCAGTTGGTAAAATTTACTCATTTGACATTTCTTGCCGTTGCCACTTTTAAAAATGGTTTCAAATGACTTAAATTTCATAGTCGTACTTTAGTTACACATATTGTCAACTAAAAGGTTACATATCACTCTCACTAGTACTTTGAACGATATTAGGCCTAAACCATATGGGGTTATGCTGGGAAGCTAGAACGTAATCAATATTACTGAGAACCAGAAGAGTGTTGAAATACGTGAGAAATTAAGGGTGGAACAGAAATAGGTTCGTGTAGCACGAAAACGGTGAAAAAGATGGTTGGGTTGAAAACTGTAGGAATGGAATGAGTTTGGTATTACAAATCAGGCTCACAATGTTCAATCCAAATATGGGTTTCAATTACATTACATATAAACTCATCTCATTACGGTCCCCCAAATAGTCCTATAGACTAGATTGATTGAAACATTTAAAATTGTATAAACTAAATAAATCCAAACATAACTAATAAATATTATAGATATATACTAAAACTCAATTAAAAAATAACTAATTACTATAAACAAAACATAACACTTTGATGCTTTTTCTTTTTTTCAAATGTATTGAATTGCAATGAAAATTAAGGAATCTCAACGTCTAAGGTCAATGCGCAATCAAAACACAACGAAAAGATATTAAAAAAAACAAAGATAAAGAAAATAATAAAAAAATCTCATACACAACATAAGGAAATAGCTTCCAAAGAGCATTGAAACTCAGACCACTTAGAAGTTAGAACAATATAGAGATAACATCATAGCATCAACTTATCTGACTATTCGCTCAATAAAATTGTAATGGTAAGTGAATTCATAAATACAAAAGATTACGTAATACAAAAGATTACGTTATCTCTAAATATAACAGTACACTAAAATCTTACGCTGTAATCGATTGTCTATGTTAATATGATAAATTCACCTCGACTAAAGTGGAAGGTTTGATTCTACTCTATCACCATTCATCTAGGAAAGTATGATTAAATTGAAATTTTTGTGAAACAACGAAAAATAAAAATTATTAAATGAGACCGCCGCAATGAATCTTGATTCCTTTGGATAAAGGGATGGATACCCGACCCGGAATAAGCTCTTCTGCATGTCGTTTCTCTTCTCTCTTCATCTTCACCAATATATATCTCTCTCTCTTTCGCGGTGTCCTTTTTTCCAATTTCAGCAGCTCACACCATTTCAATCGCCGATCTTCTTCAAGCCAGTGAGTTTCTTTGCTTATTCATCAACAATTTCATCAAATTACCTTTCAATCTTGATTCAAATTCTATTGGGTTAGTTCTCAATCTTTTGTAAATCTTTACAGCTCTTCAATCTTTTCTTTGAGTTTTCCTGTTTCCCCTTGTTTTCGTTCGTGTTTTCAAACGATTTCAAATGGGTTGCACGGTGAGGGATAAGCATGTTCGTACGAATCGGAGGCCTCGATCGGTAAAACCCGAATTCGATCCGTGTTGTCACCTAGAACGAGCTTCACTTCACAAATCTGTACTCGAATCGGGTTCTAAGCTGTTGGATTATCATATAGGGCTTGATGATTCGAATCAGAATAACGCTGTTACCTCAAACTCTAATTTCAGCTCCAACATGGATGATGGTGGATGGGGTTACTGTACGGAGGATCAATTAGAGGAAATATTGATGAAGAATTTACAATTTGTATATACTGAAGCTATTTCTAAGCTTGTAGCATTGGGTTATGATGAGGATACTGTGATGAAAGCGATTTTGCAAAATGGGCACTGTTATGGTAGTATGGATGTTCTAACAAATGTACTGCATAATTCCTTGTCGTTTTTGAATGGTGACAATAACTCTGATAATGCCAATAGCGAGGATGTTGCAGCTGCTGCTGTTTCTGGTGATGGTATTGGTATTGATATTGGTAATGGTAGTGGTATTTGTATTGCTAATGAGAATGCTAATGCTAATTTGGTTGTGGATGACCATGAGCCTGTCTTCTCTGATTTAAGGCAATTGCAGGAGTACTCGTTGGCTGGTATGGTATGTTTGTTGCAACAAGTTAGGCCTCATTTGACTAAAGGAGATGCTATGTGGTGTCTGCTTATGAGTGATCTTCATGTCGGTCGGGCAAGCGCTATGGAAATTCCGGTGCTTCCTCCGACACCAAGTAATGTTAATGGGTCAGCATCTGGTGGCAATGGTGAGAATGTTAGTAACCAACCAGTTGGATTTTTGGCACCATCCCTTTGTAAATTTCATAGTGGTTCAGGTTTTGGAAATGGTGGTAGTTCAGAATTTTCTGTAAATGGGTTTCTGTCTTATGCTCCTGATATGAATTTGCACAGAGATATTGAGTGTCCAAAGAGGTTTAATCTTTCTCCTTCAATGAAGTCATTGTTGAAGAGGAATGTGGCTGCATTTGCTGCTGGTTTTCGAGCAAACTCGAAGAACCTTCAGGCACAGTCTCAAGCTTGTACAAATGCCTTACCAAGTGAAAATCCCCCTGTTGTACAAGGTGCTTCTGGAGTTCCAGTGGAGAAAAGTGAGGAGCCCCAGATTGTAAATAACCAAGACGCTGTGAATTCAATGTTGAGTAAATTCCGCGATTTGAAACTTTATGAGAATTTAGATTTTGTGGCAGAAGATCAAAAAGATGAAGTGATTGTAAATCTCTTGCAGCAGATTAAAGAGCTTGAGAGACAAGTAAAGGAGCGGAAAGAATGGGCACATCAAAAGGCAATGCAAGCTGCAAGGAAACTGAGTAATGATCTCACAGAGCTTAAAATGTTGAGGATGGAAAGGGAAGAGACCCAACGCCTGAAAAAAGGAAAACAGACTTTAGAGGACACAACAATGAAACGACTATCTGAGATGGAGAATGCTTTGAGAAAGGCCAGTGGTCAGGTGGACCGTGCAAATGCAGCAGTGCGACGACTTGAGACAGAAAATGCAGAAATTAGAGCAGAGATGGAAGCTTTAAAGTTAAGTGCCTCCGAGTCTGTCACTACTTGTTTGGAGGTTGCAAAGAGGGAGAAAAAAAGCCTAAAGAGATTACTGGCCTGGGAAAAGCAGAAAACAAAATTACAGGAGCAGATTGCAGAGGAGAAGGATAAGATATCAAAGTTGCAAGATCAATTGGAGACGATCAAGTTAGATCAAAAAGAGGCTGAGGTAAATGGTCATCTATCTTTCCAGTTTATCTTCCACAATTCTAATATCTAGGCCATTCCTATTGTTTGATATCCAATGAGAATAGCAAATTTAATAATCAAATCTAAATTATAAATAGTTTTATCTGCTCGCAATTACTGAGATAGTTTGCTATTTACACAAATAGTGGCAAGGAGTAGTATATCAGCGGTCAGCTTCATTTAGAATATGAATAGGTAGCCAATTTCCTCTTTGAGCCTAATGATTCACTATTTTGCCGTCCATTATTTTCACATCACTCTCCCTCACCCAACAGGATTAGGAACTGTAGGCTTGATATTGCCAGAAAATAGTAGCATAACCCAAGATTTGCATTGTCATATCATATAAACCAAGAGGTCTTGGACTTCAGCTGATTGAGTCATCTGAGGTTGACAATAGAACACAGGCTATGATTCCGAATCATTACAGTTACGAGGCTGTTCTTTTTCCCTGCTTGTTTTTCATATCACATTCAATGATTTTTCATTAAAAGTAGGAACTTCCGTGTGAGACTTTTTTATATAATTTTACATTCCTCAGCCAGTTTCAGACTCTCATGAATATGATTCTACTTCTGTGATGGTCATACCTTTGCTTTGGTTACTTATCAAAAAATCTGCATTTTGTATGTCCTGTATTATGCGCATAAAGTAGATCCTAATTTGACTGTAACAAAACCTTCATATAGTCTTCATTATCATTTACCATGCAAATGATGACATATTACAGGTGAGATGGAGGCAGGAGGTGAATGCTAAAGAGGCTGCCATGGCACAGGTGGAAGACGAAAGACGTAGTAAAGAAGCAGCGGAGGTGAGTAGTAAACGAAAGCTCGAGGCATTACGCCTTAAGATAGAGATAGATTTTCAGCGGCACAAGGATGATCTCCAAAGGCTTGAACAAGAACTTTTGCGTCTAAAGGCATCTGCACAATCCACAGAGTCACACCACCCCTCCAATAATACACCTAAAGGGAATTCCCAGAGTGTAAAACCCCAAGGAGAAACCATTGCGAAAATGCTTCGGGAATTAGATAGTGATGAGGATTTGTCGGAGAAAGATGTCAATCACGACCGCGAATGCATAACATGTATGAGAGGTGAGGTATCAATTGTTTTCTTGCCTTGTGCTCACCAAGTTCTCTGTGCTAGTTGCAGTGATAACTATGGCAAAAAGGGTAAAGCAACATGCCCATGTTGTCGGGTTCCGATAGAACAGAGAATCCGAGTTTTTGGTGCGAGTTCATAGAACAATAGTAAGTAAGAGTTTAAAGAATACCATGTCTCAACCGTAACATTTCTTTGTTAAAGAAACTCCATATTCACTGCTCTGCAGGCCTTGGTAATATACCTTTGAATATGTTTACAGTTTACTAAATATACTTAAATTGAATATGCTTCTGATATGTCAGGATATCTATCAATGTATGTAAATAAAAAGAAGTTGCTTTGCTTATGGGGTGTGATGTTCTTGTCTATGCCACTTTTCCATATCTAAATCCCTTGTTTTGACATAATTTGAGTCAATTTCATTGTGTTTATGTGCTGATGTTTATGCTGTAGAAAACTGTTAATTCATTTATTTTTGTGTATTGTGGGTTGGTTTAGGAATTCTCTTTTTCATTTTAGTGAAATCTTGTTTAAATAGTTGCTTTGAAACAGTAATGATCTTAATAATATCTGTTTTATAGATTGTACGACTATGTCCTTGAGTTTCGAGGGAGGACTTCGATCACGTTAATTAGTTTTTAAAAAACGGTGTCTTATTTTTCTTTAGTGACCAATTGTTTAGAACAATCAATGGTTATTGTAACCTTACTTCCATGATGGACCTCATTAGAGTTCCTAAAATAAAAGTTAGAACATAAATGAACTTTTCCTATCAAATTCTCTAACATCTTAGGTTCGGTTTGGTAATCATTTTTTTATTTTTTTTTAGAAAATTAAGTCTATGAACACTACTACTTTCAAATTTCTTTATTGTTATCTACTTTTTATCAATGGTTTAAAAAACAAGTCAAATAGTTTTCAAAAAGTTGTTTTTGTTTTTGAAATTTGACTAAAAATTCAATCATTGTACTTAAGGAAAATGCAAATCATTGTAAAAATTGTAGATAAAATAGGTTTAATTTTTAAAAATAAAAATAAAAAATCAAATGGTTACCAAACAATGGGACTTTTTTAGTCTTAGATTTAATTTGTTCTTATGGAAACTTTTGCCATTAGGTGTTGGTGGTGGAAATTTTTGAATTTTTGAATCCATATTGGTAGTCTAAATCTTGGACCTAAAGCATTTACCCCCTATGATAAACAAATATCATATTCGAATCTAAAAGGAGAGAGATTTATCTAATTCAATTTTAAAATAATTATCTAAGTCTAAAATGTTTATACAAATCGATGAATAGTATGTATATCGAGACGGTATATATTTTTTTTTTTGTAGAAGTTTATTTTGATAAAGTTTCAAATGACTTCATAGAGAACGTGTGAATATGAACAAAAAAAAAATATTTAAAGTACTTATGTTAGTCATTGTATTTTCTCTAAGAAAATTTCTAATTTATGTAAACACACATCATTTTTTTTAATGAATAAAAAATTATCTTGATTCAATATTAGAGGAGAAGTCATTAGAGGTCGGAACAATATAGTTGACATTTTTTCACAGTTATATGTATAAGAGATTTAGATCTATATTTTGAATTTATATCCAACGATTGGTAGAAAATAAACAATTTTTTAACCTGTATAAAATAGTTATTAAGAGACAAACACTTAAAATATATATTTTTTATATATATCAAAGACATGAACCTTATGATTAAGGGTGTTCAAAAAATTTGACAACTTGAACAATCCGAACTACCCAACCCAAGGGTTAATTTTGTTCTTCGGTTGAAATTTTTCTATTTTAGTTGGATTGGGTTGAGTCTCAAGTTGACTAAAAAGAATACAAGTTGACCCAACCCAACCGAAATTTCAATATATTTTGCTCTTTGTTTAAAGTTTGACTACTTTTGATTGATGAATTTGTGAATTTTTACTATTTTTCTTTTAAAATTGTTATGATGTTTGTTTTTGTTTAAAGTTTGTAATAAATATCATAAATATTTGATATTTAACATTTGAATTTTATGAGATTTTAGTTATTAATCATGTATTGTAGATATATTTACATATTTTAAATTAAAAAGAAAAAGATAAGTTATAAGTTATAACCCGAAAAATCAATCCAATCCAACTCGAATATTAAAGGTTGGGGCAACCCAACCTAACCAACCTGAAGTTTTGGATTGGTCTAAAAAAACATCCTCAACCTAATCCAAGCCAACTTGTGTACACCCCTACTTATTATTTTTTTTTAAAAAAAAAAAAAAAAAAAAAAAAAAAAAAAAAAAAATTATCTCTAACTATAAAGCTTGTGAAATAGCACTACCACTAAACTATGGACCTATTCTTATTCAAAATTCACTTTTATCATTAGCTGTTGGTAGTAGCAAATTTGAATTTTGAATCCATATTCTTGTGGTCTAAAATCTAAATCTTAGATCTAAAGCATTACAAATGGTATTAAAGTAAGATTGACCAAGAATATATTGATAAACAAATAACATAGAATTATGAGATTACGCACCTATGAGATATTTAAGCTAGGAAAAGTTTAGACAACTATGATATATTCAAATTGAAAAAAAAAATACTATCTATATTAATACAGTGCACTTTCTTTTTTCTTTCTTCTTCCTTTTTTTTTAGCTCATTTTGACAAAATTCAAATGACTTCGTAGAGAACACGTGAATAAGAACAAAAGATATTCAAAGTATTTATGTTAGTCATTTCATTTTCACTAGAAAATTTTATCATACATATAAACATCATTTAAATTTTTCTCGATGAAAAAAACAAAAAATCTCTTGATTCAATATAAGAGGAGAAGTCATTAATACCAAACGATTTGTAGAAAACAAACAAATTTTAAACTTGTGTCTAACGGTTATTAAGAGATGGTCACTTTAAATATATATTTAGAAATATATCAAAGACATAATCATTATTATTAAGAAAAAAAATCAATTGAATTAAACATTAATCAACATCATCAAACTAATCAACATTTTGTTGATTGAGCATTTGACCTACTAACAATGTCATTTTTAATCCAATTGGTCTAATCAAACACAGATTGTGAAATATCCCCCCAAATATATAGTAATTCTTTCATATCTTCAAAGGAAAATACATATTTATTCTTATATAAAAGAATAAATACTTACTAAAAAGTGAATAAAATACAAGACCCCCAAAATCTATTTAAAATTTAAAAAATGAAAAGAAAAAAGGGCCCAACCGGTTCGAACCGGTGACCTTTTGATCTGCAGTCAAATACTGTACTCTTATGATGAGATATTCAATGTTTATTTTATAAAAATGATTAAATTTCAGATTCTGAAACTAAGCGAAACGATGAAGTGGGGTCGATGCAAAGCGGAAGGCAAATTGATTGGATTGAATTGGCGCGGAGAAAAAATTTTAGGGATAAGGTACTGTTTTCTTCTTCAAAATCAACTTTCGAGTTCAAATAAATGTGAACCAATGGCTTCCTGCATCTTCAACAATGTATTTTACAGGTTGAAGACGACCCCCAGCTCTTCATTTGGCTGGAATTGGAACTTTGGCAACGGCAACAAGAAGGAAAACAAACCCCAAATCAAATACCACGATATTGTTCTTCCATTCCCTCTTTCTCTCGTTGACAAAACATTCTTGAAACGTATTTTTCTTTCGAATTATTTAGTCTCTGTAAAATCTGTAGTCTGAGCTTCCTGTAGTGTAAAATCTGTAGTCTCTGCTGGGAAAAGTGTCATCAAAATTAAGTTCAATTTCTGTTATATGATGTTTTAGATTCTGTAGTTTATAAAGATATTATATGGCATGTTTGAGAGTGATTTTGAAGAGGTTAAAATCATTTTTATTTAGAATTACTCCGAAACATGGGGACCAGACTTTCATCGCTTGTGCTTGGTTTTCATTTGAAAGACAACGGTCTCTTAATTCAAAATCAATTTTGATGATATGAAAATCAATTTAAAATTGTAAAATTAAATCAATTTTAAGTGAATAAGGATGTGTTTAATAGTGATTTTAACTATTTTAACTCTCAAACATGTTCAGTCACTTGTTGGTTGAATGATGCACACATTTTCTTGAAAGGTATTTTTCTTTTCATTGTTGGAATTTTTGTCTGAATGTTCTGTGTTTAGTCTTTGTTTTTTAGTTTCGTTTCCCTTTTGCATGATCTGCTCAGAAATGGTGTTTTGGGGTTTGTTTGTTCTATAGAGATTTTTTTGTTGGGGATGTGAGAAATCTCTGACAAATTTTCGTTTCCCTTTTGCATGATCTGCACACATTTTCTTGAAAGATTTCTCACATACCCAACAAAAAAATCTCTGTTTCAAGTTGCATTTTCTTATTTTATTAATAAGTTTTCTTGCACGGGTTTAGTAGAGGAACATATTGGCAGTTATTATAATGCCATTATTGATCAAACCCATCAAGTTTTTTAGTTTTTGAAATCGAGAAAATCAAAGCTCTTTTCTTGAGCCCTGATCTTGTTTTGTTGAACAAAACTGATTTGGTTTTGTCTTCAAAACTACTTTTAAGAACTTTAATTGGAAAATGGCTTAGATTTTGAAACATAGAATGACTTGATAGAAACCATAAAAGAATCAAGTTATGTTGATATGTACAAAATAAATCAAGTGTTTCGAGGTTTTCGGATCTACCCCTCTTGAATATCTCTCAAACCGTAATTCATTCACCAAAATAATATGTGCTTTCTCTTCCACTCTCTCTATTTATAGCCTAATACCATAATTACCTCTCTAACTAATTATTGATATGGCCTATACAGTACTCTATTAGCATTCCTATCATAACTTTGATTATCCTCTAGGGAAAAAGCACAATGAGTTTGATGATTTTCTACTTTTCCCCTGAACTTTGCACTATTTTTAGAGTTCTCTTTAGTTGGTTTTCAGGGTGCATTTTCATTTTCATTTGCATTTTGTTTGAATTGTGAAGTTGTATTAATCTTGATTGTAGTGTTGTGTCTTGAGAAACAATCATCAAAATATGGATCACATCAATATAGACTCATCTGTATTTGTACTGTCAAAAATATTTTCCAGGTAAAGAACTCAAATGCTGCTATAAGGCCACATCAGACGGATTCAGCGCTACCGATTTCCACACGTGTTGCGATTTCAAAGGACCATGTGTCATAATTGGCTACACAGACAAATCCTTCAAGTTTGGTGCATTCAATCCTGAGGGCTACAGAAGCACAGATGACTACTATGACACTTTTGATGCATTCCTCTTCTATTGGGAAGACAATGAGGATGCTGATCCCATCATCTTGCCCAAGGTAGGGGGTAGTGGTGCAGCTCTGTTCGATTACGCGAGGGGCGGGCCACAGTTCGGGGCAGACGGGCTGCTCATTGGCCCCCCTTTGGCACCTGTGATGGGTGGCTTTGCTGGGCCAGACACGAACTCGGGTGTCGGGGACCTAAGGCAAGCGCGATCTCGGCTCGGACTATCGTATGCGAAGAGAAAAGATGGGAAGGAGTCCATCTTTGGAGATGAAAACAGAGCTGTTGTTGCTGAAGTGCAGGTCTTTTGCAGCCCTCAAATAGCAAGCTTGTATTGAAAGAGGAATGAGCAAGCAGCTTCCAAAGGTGTTCTGCATTGGATGGTCATGCATATTCCTATTGCTTGGAGCTTTTTTCTTTGATTCTTTGTTTCTATAGAAACAATACTTAATTTAATTATGAGGAAAATATCGTAGTTTGTAAACATAGCAAGAAAATATCGTAGTATTATGAAATTACTTAATTTTCTGGTTTGTAATTATATGGTCCTTCAACTTTTTGTGTTTAATACTTCTATAAATTTTCAATTTTAATCTACTAGGTTCCTAACATTCAAAATCTTTAAAACTAATTCATATATTATATATAAATTTGAAGTTTGTGTGAACCCTAAATTTTTTAATTTAGGTCAAGTGGTTTTCTTGATTTTAGAAAACGTTCAAATAACTTAAGAATTATTAGAGTGAGTTTAACCCAATGATAATTGACATGACTTTTCTTCCTGGAGGTGGAAGGTTCAATCCTCCATCCACTGAATTTGGCACAAATTTGAAAGTTTAAAGACCTATAAGCTATTTTTAACATTTTAGGAAGTTATTGAACACAAAATTGAAATAAACACTATATGAGAAATGATAATAGACAACTGATAAGACAAATTGAAGACCATCCTCCAAAGAGGTTACATTAAACAAGGACATAATTGACTTGACTAAGATTGGTTCATCTCGAATCGTCCAAGGCATCAAGTTATTATTTATATTTTATTCAATAATTTTGATATAATTTAAGTATTTTCCAATTTCATCCTTTAATGACTTTTTAAGTACAGTTTTTTTTTTAATTTTGTCATAAATTATGATGTGTAATTAAGATTTTCTTTAGGAAGCTATTAAAGTCTTGTCTGTAGGTTGTTTCAATCAATTTTTGGATTTTGAATTTTGGGAATGAAAACTTTTCTCTGATGACGGAGATTCATCACCAACCTTTTTCAATTCTCGATAAGAAAGTAATTCTTCTTGTATCATGGTCTCCAGTCAAAAGATAATTCAAATCTAGTCTTTTCTTTTGGATTGACATCAATTGATTTGGGGGTTTTAGAATTTGTTTTGGAGTTCAACAATTCGGGTTCCTAATTTTCAAATTCCTAGGATTTTTATATTAGATACAATCCTGACCCAAATTTGTAAGTTAGCCTAATTTTGTTAAGATTCAATATTGTTTTTGGTTTTAGTACAACCAATTGTGAAAACTAGAAATTGAACTTCCAACTTCAAAAGAAGTATGTTAAGAGTGAGAGTTTCAAACTTGTGTAGTTAGAATTTTTGTTGAGTGAAGAATTGATTCTAATACTATGTCAAACTTATGTATATATATATATATATATATAGTTTATACCCTTTTGTTATGCTATTAATTAATGAGCTTTAAAATTTAAAATTTGATCAAGAAAGTCCAGCTGATGTCTTTAAGCAGAAAAGAAAAAGGAAAAAGAAAAAAGAAAATGGTCCAAGTGATGTGAAAGACCCTCCTAGAGATTCTCATTTGAAGTTCTCAAATTGATTGAACCAAAAAAGAACCTCAAAGTATTAAACTCCCCTTTTTGCTCTTTTTCTTTAAAGGTGAAAAGGAAATTAAAAACTTATAACTTAAAAACAGTCAAATTAAAAAAAAAAAAAAAAAAAAAAAAAAAAAAAAAGGGCCCAACCGGGTTCGAACCAGTGACCTCTTGATCTGCAGTCAAATGCTCTACCACTGAGCTATAGACCCTTGTTGACAACCTAGCTACTAATTATTCTTAATAAAAAAAACAAACAAATATTAAATATCCATCCTGCCCCAAAATAGATTTTAGATTATTTATCTCAAAATTATTTTGAAAAACACAATGATATTATTGGTCCGGACAAACCTCACCAAATTGTTTTATCTGTCTACTATGTTAAAAAAAATTATAATATTAATTACTTTTAAGATTGTTTTTAAAAGTTGAATATGGAATTACGAAGAATATTAATTCATACTCTTAAATTTTATAAATTGTGTTGATTAAAATTTTAAACTAACAATGGTTTAAATTTAAATTCTAAATTTTTATTAGTATATAACTTTACATCATTCTTCATATTTTTGTTCGAAAAATATTGTATGAGACTTATAATTATTTTAATTAAATTCCTAAATTGTCATAAGTAAATCGATTTAAAACCTTTAAAAATCAACTCATAATCACTTGAATAACATTATCATTCTCCTAAAATTTCACAAGAGTGACTAAGAAAAATTATCGTGCAAATTCTTTTGGAAAAAAAACAGAGAAAGACAACAAAAATTGAAAAACAATTGTTTCATATTAATGAAAAATTGCTGCTTTATTTATTCGATTCCAACATATTTCCCCAATTTATGTAAATACTTGTATTTAAAGGATTCTTATACACCATTTGAACTTTATGCATTAATAATTTTGAAATGAAATTCTAACGGAGGAACTAAATCGATTTACCTATAAAAGTCTAGATTTATTGATGGATATATACAAATATTATTTGAAAGTTTTAGGTTATATATAACTTTTAAAGTTTAAGGGTAAAAATTGATTTTTTTTTTTTTTTCATTTACCAACAATTAAGGTTAAATAGTATGCTTAGCTCATGAACTTTCAAAATTGTGTCTAATAAATAGATAAATCTTTAAACTTCAAAATGTAAATAAGTTCTTAAATTTCAACTTTGTGTTTAGATGATTGAATTGTCAAAGTATTAATTAAGTTCCCATTTTGTTCACATGCTTAAAAAATTACTAAACCTTTTAAATATAAAATTGAAAGATCAATGTACTAAAAATGATTGAATGGTCAAAATCCTAATAGATACAATATTGACATTTAGTAGGTTTCTGAAAATGGTAAGGGATTAAAGACCTATTAAACACAACTAGGTCTAAAATTTTAAAAATGTCTAACTTAATTGGAAATTTATTCTAGATTTTTCAAAGTCCATCGACCTACAAAACAAAACTCCATCATCTAATTTAACCTAGAGTCAAATCGAGAATTATCTTTACAAATTATAATATTTGAACCCAACGTTGAAAGACTAACTTGAGCATGACAGAACTATATTTGTGTCTATTTCTTTTTCTCTTTGAGGTGGAAAAAAATTAAAGTACAATAAGAGTACGTGTAAATATTATCACAATTTTTTTAGTACGATAGTTAATAGGAGGTGGGAGATTCAGCAACACATTTCTTGATTAAGCTATACTCGCTTTAGTGATAGTTAACCACGTTAACATCAAATAAAATTGATGAAATAAAGAAAATCAATTTATACTTCTGAACTTAGGTTGTATTAATTAAAATCTTAACCTTTGATGAGTGAATTAAGACATTTTATTTAGAATTTGTTTCAAAATCATTAATCCAAAATTTTTACACATGTATAAAGTTTCTTTATACATGTGAGAGAGATGTTTGGAATCAAATAAATAATAGATTAGTAGGTTTTCATCTTCTCATATACATCTATTTTACTTAGCTTAGAAAGAATTGTCATAACTTTTTCTAGCTATTTTGGTAGGATTTTGTAAGTAGTGATTTTATTATATAATTTTAAGTTAATTTTAAAATCGTAAGTAAAAATAGTTTTAAAAAATCACTTCCCAACTATCTAAATTTATTGATTAGTAAAAGTTTAACAGAGAAAGAGAGAAAAAAGGGGAAAACTTTTTGTATCGTGGGCCTTAAGAATATGTGCATTTAGCTATGTTTTAAATTGATCATTTTAATTTCTAAATTTTCAAGAATATATTTAAAAGGTTTCTCTACTAATAAACCCATTAAATGTGAAGGAAAAATGACTAGATGTCGATGTGGTAAGATGACTCGGAAAAGAATTGTATTTTTAATATTTTCCTCCTTTTCTAATAAGCTTCTTTCTTCCACTCCCCATTATCTCTCAACTTCTTCCTTTTCCCTCTCTATACTCTTGTTGAAAAAGAATAAAAACAATCTCTTTTTTTTAAAAAAAAAAAAAAAAAAAAAAAAACTATTTTTTTGTGTAATGCCAACACAAAAAATTATTAGAATCATGTTTTAAGGATGGAGAGAGAATTAAAGAGAGAAACAAGAGGGTAGAGAGGGCGAAGAGAGTAGTAAAGAGAGAACATAGAACATTGAGAAGGAAGAAAGAAGCTTATTAGAAGAGGAGGAAAATACTAAAAATACAATTTTTTTCAAGCCATCTTGCTGCATCGACATCTAGTCATTTTTCTTCTATAAATTAATAGATTTATTAGTAGAGACTTTTTAAACATACTCTTGAAAACTCATTGATTAAAATGACCAATTTCAAATATCAATGACTAAACATATACATTCTGAAAAACTCCACAAGTTTCTCAAGAAAAATAAAGCTTTGAAACCAAGACGAACATAAAAAAATTTCTACCTCCACAGAATTTAATAATCATGTAGGATCCACAAAATAATTGAGTAATGAATCAATGGTTAATATATCATTTAATGATTTGCCAAATTAGGTCTGAAAATAGTAAACCATACTAGTAGAATATTTTTCCACGAGTAACAAATAATTTGTGTTAGAGACCACGGTTCGAATCTCTTACTCATAAAAAATAATTATATTTTTTAAAAAATTTCTCCAAGTTCTCGGCTGCCAGTGCAACGGTCCGTTCTTTCCTTTGATATTTTTGTATATGGGAATGGGATAAGGCACTGCCTGGAGTGACCCATCTGTTCTTCAGATATTTCTCTCTCCAAAATTAAGCTCTCTCCTCCCTTCCATGGCGGCTCCTCTTTCTTCTTCTCTCGATCTCAATCTCAAACCCACGTTCTTCACTTCCCCTCTGCGGCGGAAGAATTTCACCAAGCGATTAACAGTTATCTGTACTTCCTCCAAACCCCCTCGAAAAGCTTCTCCAATTTCGTCAGAATCAATCGACAACAAAAACCCATCTCTATCAGAGCAGCTCAAAAATCTCTCCACAACCACGCTTTCCAATGCACCCAACGACGAATCCCATCTCTTATCTAAGCCTAAATCCACTTGGGTCAATCCCACCAAGCCCAAACGCTCAGTTCTCTCTCTCCAGAGGCAAAAACGTTCTTCGTACTCTTATAACCCCAAGATGCGAGACCTCAAATCCTTTGCCCACAAGCTCAATGCCTGTGATTCCTCTGATGAAGCTGCTTTCATGGCGGCTCTTGAAGAAATCCCTCATCCACCCACTAAAGAAAATGCCCTTCTTGTTCTTAATAGCTTGAGGCCATGGCAGAAAACCCATTTGTTCTTCAATTGGATCAAGACCCAGAATCTGTTTCCTATGGAGACTATCTTCTACAATGTGGCTATGAAGTCTTTGAGGTATGGTAGGCAGTTTCAGCTTGTTGAAGATCTTGCTAATGAGATGATTAGTACTGGGATTGAGCTCGATAACATTACTTATTCTACTATTATCACTTGTGCTAAAAAGTGTAGTAGGTTTGATAAGGCAGTGGAGTGGTTTGAGAGAATGTATAAAACTGGTTTGATGCCTGATGAGGTTACTTACTCTGCTATTTTAGATGTTTATGCAAATTTAGGGAAAGTTGAGGAAGTTCTTAGTTTGTATGAAAGAGGGAGAGCTAGTGGTTGGAAGCCTGATCCTTTTACATTTTCTGTGTTGGGGAAGATGTTTGGAGAAGCAGGGGATTATGATGGAATTATGTATGTTTTGCAAGAAATGAAGTCTATTGAGGTGCAGCCTAATCTTGTGGTGTATAACACTTTGTTGGATGCAATGGGGAAGGCTGGGAAGCCTGGTTTTGCAAGAAGCTTGTTTGACGAAATGGTTGAATCGGGGATAACACCGAATGAGAAGACATTGACTGCTCTGGTTAAAATTTATGGAAAGGCAAGGTGGGCTCGAGATGCTTTAGATTTGTGGGAGCGGATGAGGTCCAATGGGTGGCCAATGGACTTCATCTTGTATAACACATTGTTGAATATGTGTGCAGACCTTGGTTTGGAGGAGGAAGCAGAGAAACTCTTTGAAGAGATGAAGAAGTCGGAGCATTCTAGGCCAGATAGTTGGAGCTACACGGCGATGTTGAATATACATGGCAGCGGAGGTAATGTAAAAAGATCCATGGAGTTGTTTGAAGAAATGCTCAAGTTGGGTGTTGAGATTAACGTGATGTGTTGCACTTGTCTGATTCAGTGCTTGGGGAAATCGGGGAGAATCGATGAACTAGTTCGAGTTTTCAATGTTTCGGTACAAAAAGGAATTAAGCCAGATGATAGGCTTTGTGGTTGCTTGTTGTCTGTTGTGTCCTTGTGTGACAATAGTGAAGATATTAACAAGGTATTCACTTGTTTACAACAAGCTGACCCTAAGTTAGTTGCCTTTGTAAATCTTCTGCAACAAAATGACATTACCTTCGAAGTTGTCAAAAATGAATTCAGAAACATTCTCGGCGAGACTGCCACTGAAGCTCGACGACCTTTCTGCAATTGCTTGATTGATATATGTCGAAACCAAAATCTTCGCGAGAGAGCTCATGAATTGCTGTACTTAGGAAGTTTATATGGATTGTACCCAGGCCTACACAACAAAACTGAAGCTGAATGGTGTCTGGATGTTCGATCTCTATCAGTAGGCGCAGCTCAAACTGCACTTGAAGAATGGATGATAACTCTATCAAAAATCGTACAACGAGAAGAAGCATTACCTGAATTGTTATCAGCTCAAACCGGTGCAGGAACTCACAAATTTTCTCAAGGACTAGCCAATTCATTTGCTTCTCATGTAGATAAACTCGCTGCTCCATTTCAACTGCGAGAAGATCGGGCTGGTTGGTTTGTAGCCACAAGGGAGGATTTAGTTACATGGGTGCATTCAAGAGTACCATCTGTAGCTGCCACAGCTTAACCTGCCATGGATTTGGCTTCTTTCTAAGCACCTTTCATCACTATTCACTACAATGTATGAGTTAATGCTAAATATTGTACTTTTCAAAAGTATAGAATAGAGTTATTTTTGCTTCAGATTAGCTTTCTGCAGCTTGAATTTTGCTGGTAAAAGGACATAATTTCAGAGAGAAACACAAGGCCTTCAATAGGCATAGGAACAGAGAACTTGAAGGATAAAATTTCCAACTCTATAATCCGCAGTGGTGGAATCCACCGTACAAGGGACTGCTCAATTTTCAGCATGTAAAATTATACCCCCACCAATTTACAAGCACATTTCTCTTTCTTTCTTTTTTTTTTTTTTTTTTTTTTTGGGGGGGGGGGGGGCCTAAAATGAGGGGGGGGAAAAAAGGCACAAAGGAATGGCAAGTGCCTGTACCCTACGCAAAAATGCTGTCCTCTTCCTTAGAGGTGTCTAACAGAGGATCGAAACAACAGATAACAAATATAAAGTGAAAGAGAAGTTGAAATTTTCCTTTTTTTTCTTATCTTTTCTAAAATGCTTCATATACCAAAAGCCCCATTTGCCAATTGCTTTCTGTTCATCCTCCAGCCAAATTGTGTCATCTACTTGCACCTTCGGGAACATGCATCCAACGGTAGCCTTGTGTCGATATCGTCTGAGTTCACTCAATTTCTTCAAGCTGGCTTGCTCCTTTAGATGTTAAAAAACCTAAGGCGATCCATGAAATATGGGTCAGTTGCAAGTTCATACCACTCGCAGAGCACCATTTTCGTCGAATGCAGGAACGTCATTTCACTTGACCATTGATTTACAGAAGTTTTTCAAAGATATTTTCCTGAGGATTTCCAGATTCTTCCTTCAAGTGAAATGACCATAACAGTAACATCATCATGATACTTTCTTCGATCCCCCTGTGGGATGTCCAACAGTTCATGAAAATCCATTCCTGCAAAGCATAAACGTTTGAGACTGTTCCTGAATGAAAACTGACCTTGGAAAAGCAATTACTGTAAAAGAACATTGATTATAAACCAACATCACAATTCACAACACAATTTTAAGGCCAAATAAAGATATAATCCACCCGGAAAGAGAGCAGTTTCAGAAAAAGGATGAGTTTGTTTAGAATGTCTCAGGAGCCTACATTATGAAGATCGTGTTTTTATACCCAGCAGGGACAATTCATTTAAGATCATACTGGAAGACAAGGTAGTGATGTTTTTTTCCATATCCAAAAAGGAGTTTTAACTAACTCTTTCAAATTAGTTGAGGCATTTAACAAGATAGTAAAAGTGTTTCGAAAAGAAAGTCAAATAACAAATACACCGTTTAGGAATGAAGCATTTAATCCAGTTTTTATTTTCATGTCGCTAGGAAAAGTATCTCTTTAAAAAATGTCATTCCCCAAGGATTCCCACACTCACAATGCCAAGGAAACTATTCTAGACCCAGTACTAGAAGGCCCCTTACTAGAAGACTGAAGAAGACTAGCTGCAAAGGGTGTTTTTGTTTATTTCAGAGTTAAACCCAGCTTCGGAGACAGTTCAAGTCCTCAACAACGGAAATCGTGAATTCATCATATATCAGAAATATTAAGAATTAATCTGGTCATAATTATAGCTGGTCAAATTAGTATCGTTCAGTTTTTTTTTTTTAGAATGTGTATCCTGGAGCAGTGATTCTTGGAAGGTAAATTTGTGAAGTTTCAGACCTTCAATTAGATTGAAGATGCTCCAAGGGAAGCCCAACTAATTATATGTTATGCTTTGATTTGTATCTTGTTAGTGCATCTATTTTATAACAGGGGATCCAGATCACATAAAGAAGAAAGAAAGAAAATAACTTGCTTGAGTTATTAATGGAAACATAAACCAAGATTCGGCGTAGCATAAGAAATAGCAAGTACCTGCTTTTCTGGCTGCACGGCAAAGAAGCTCCTCTATCAAGTGCTGTGCAGGGTCTCCATCTGGAAACTTCTCCATAAAGTTCTCAACATAAGAAACCACTTCTTCGTTGGTTAGATATTGATACAATCCATCAGATGAGAGCACTATGAATTGATCCGTCGGGCAGAGTCTATGGTGACGAAGAGAAGGCAAGCATGATAAATATGGTGCGGTACCAATATACTCATTCCGAAACATTTCCAATAATGCATCATTCAATTTTGGCTGCAGAAAAATGGAAAGCAGCGCCACTTTGTTAGTTAAAAACGATTGGATATGACATTTAACAATAATACTGCAATATCACTGAAAGGGGAGGGAACAAAAAACCATGCCATAGTCAAGTTGGTTGAAGCAATCCCATCATGTAACACAATTATGCATGGACTGCCCCCCCAAAGACCTGCTTTTCTCTTACTTATAAGAATTTCAGTTTTTATTGAGAAATATGAAAGAATATACGAGGCATACAAAAGAAAAGAAAATATAAAAAAGGTAAACAAAAGGAGCTCGAACCTAAAAGAGGATCTCAAATCCAAAAGAATAATAGAATAATGCTGGGCTGACAATTATACAAGGTCTTGGATACAGTCTACAAGGAGGTGTTTAACCTAATGTTTTCTCAAAGAACATCCCACAAATGCTTCACCCCTCTGAAAGACTATTATTTCTTTCTAGTCAAATACACCATAAAACTGCAACAAAAATTATGCAACATGACCACACGGGATCGACACCAATATAAAAATATGCAGAGAAGTGAAAAAGCATAAGTTGACTATTCAAGTCATGTCTATTGTCCAAATTGTCCATTGAAGAGGAGAACTGCATCAATGTAAACAATAATATTGGTGGTACATGAAATCAAAAATTTAACTCATTATCTTTGAGTGAGACCTTAAATAAAAAATCAAAAGTTTCTTAATACTTTAGAGAGTTTTGAGTGCGAGGATAATACACTATACAGGTACAAGAATAACAACGGATGTATAAACTGGCAAACTCTATACACCACATAGGAAAGAGAGTTCACAAGGATATAACTTCTTTTCTTCATTTAATTGACCAAAAAGTGGCGAAAAAAACTTATAGTTTACTTTCTCCATTTCAATGATAAAATAAAGGGAAAAAGATATATTTTTGGTGCCTGAAATTTGGGTTTCGTAGCATTTTGATCCTGAGTTCTCAAACTCGACATTTTAATTCTTGAGGTTTGGAAAAATGGTTTACTGGATCTCTACCATCAAAATATATATATATATATATATTGAAAATAGGAGGAAGAGGAAAGAGAAGATGAAGAGGAGAAAAAGAAAAGAAGAAAGAACATAGAGCGGCCAACCATGGACGGGAGGAGGGAGGAGGGAGAAAGAAGATAGAAGAAAAAAGAAAAAATAAATAAATTTTTATTTAAAAAATTAATTTGTTTTTAATAAAGAAGATGTCACGTCATCTTCCATTAGCTATAGCGAAAAAATGACGGCAATGACCAAATAAACCACTATTCCAAATCTCGACAGTTAATATATCAAGCTGGAAGCTACCAAACCTAAAACTCAATGACCAAAAGTATAATTTTTCTTCCCTAAAATAAAAGTTCGATACAAAATATAGGTACTCCTAATTGACAAAAGTGGCAAACGATAATCGATCCATCATATCCCTACATTGCCCTAAGATGTCTTCATTGATAAGATGGAAGAAATTCATCAATAACTATATTGATACTTGTTCCCACAGTTTTGAATAAATTCACTTTCTAAATTTAGTCATTATTATCTGTGTCTGCAAATGACCAAAATAATTCCTACTTTAGAAATAGATTACATGACAGTGTAAATATAATTTCTAAAGGAGAAACAGAGCATTATTTCTTGAAGTTTATACACATCAAACATGCAGAAGAAAGAAATAACAGCCGAAAGATTGATTGCTGATTCAATTTTAAGTAATTAAATCAAGCAGCAAAGCAAGTTCTAGAAAACAAATATGAGCAAGTTACCAACTACGAACCTGTTTCAAAAATCCTGCACCAAATGCCCTCGTAACCTTTAGACGGCCCTTCACTCTATCGTTGACAATGCATTGTTTGTCATCAGGGTGCTCGTTCTTTATTCTTCTTACTTCCTGTACATGGAAGGATCTAAGTTGTTATTCAGGTGCAAAGAAAAAAACAATCAACTGGACATGCAAATGTCTAAATCATCAAGTCATATGACAATTCAACTGGCACCAGAATAAGTATGACATATTTCATGATCGAAGGTTGGTTTATTAGTAGAAATTGAATCCACAGTCTGGAATTTTGCATCAAATGCCCATAAATATATTATGCCTGCAAGGCACGATATTCTTTCATGTATACCTTTTTTACTACAAAAAATCCAAATTAAGACAATTCAGACAGCAAAAGATCACAAGAATAAATGCAAACAAGCATAACAAACTATTATCAGCACCTATGAAATGCCAACTATAAGGAAAATAAATTTGAAAGAAGCGTTTTAGACGAGAAAAGAATCAGGTCTTCTCAAATCATTCAGGACCATCAGGTACTTCAGATGACCAAAAACCATAATTTGAGAAAAAAATTTCATTTCCAGCCTCGTACCATCAGCAAAAGTGGTTGAAAAGGAACATTAAAATGACCTTCCTAAAAACTATGCCAGACAATAAGCAGATATGAAATAAAAGTTCACTTGTTCTGATTAATCGGAGCACAAGAAATCTAGGCACATTTGCTCTCCGTTTCAAATGGCTAATAGACAATAGATTAGAACCAATACGATCTCCGGCGCATCATCCACTGGCAGGAGAGGGAAGGGGGAAAAGAAACCAATGTCTTGGACTCTTGGCAACTTGGAAAATATTAGTATATGATATTTATAATAACAACAACAAAGCTAATTTTCTGAGTTCCCCTCTTTTCTGACATATGATATATCTAAATGCAAAAGAGTTAAAATCGTACTGTCCTAATGCTAGTCTTCTGAGTTCCCCATTTTCTAACATACGATATATCTTCTTTTTAATGAAAAGACTACTTTCATTAATAAGATTGAATTATTACCCAGAAAAAGGGCAATCAAGAACATAGGCCAAAGCAAAAAAAAGGTAGCCACCAAAAATGACTTATATCTACATGCAAAAAGAGTTGCCATAAATTTACTTTGGTTCTAATTTTGCAGTTTGGGATTCAAATGGTCCTAAACAAAACACAAAAACTGAACAATTTTTTCATGCATGAACTTGAAGAAAGATGGACAAAAATGAAATCTCATAGAATGAATCTGCATGAGTAGAAGGAAAGAAACAAAGAGGTATAAGGGTAGCAAGTGCATTAACAAAAATGCTGAGCACTGAAAATATCCTAGGCTGAAAAGAATTAATCTTACTTCTTCAATGCTCGTGCTATGATCAGTGGATAGCTGCAATGCAGTCAATCTCGTCGTCTGAGCTGAAGGTTTATTCGTTTGAGTTATTTTCCCTTCACTCGTTGTAGACTCCTCAATTATACCCTCCATGCCCGTTCTTTTGTGGCCCTCCCCCTTCATGTCTTCACTAGGACCAACTTCTTGTTGCTCGTACTGTGCAACAATGGCACGGCTGTCACCCAAATTCATTACATACACATCCTCATCCCTCATTAACACAACCAGCAAGCAAGAACCCATCAAAGCAAGCTCTGGATTCGTATCAAGCAACTTATCTGTCATGTCCAAGTATGCTAATTCAGTTATCTCAAGAGCCCGTGACAATGCCCCCAACACCAACTCGTGATCAATTAAACCTTCCTTTCTCCTCTTACCACTTCGATATGATGTCTCCTCCACCCTATTCTCAGCCTCATCAGCCTTCTCTTTATCCCCCAAACCATACTTCCACGGGAACAAAGTCTTAACATGACCCTCCTTATGCTTTGACAACCCTTGTTTTAACTTGGACAATAACAACCACCTTCTACCAGCTACTGAACCTGCACTATTTACACTAAGAGCGTCATCAACAGAAAATGCAAATCTATCTGACCCCGAAAGATCAAGCCCATCCTGTGTATCGTCCTCCGCTAAATACTCCCACAGCCGCCGCCTCCGCCTGTTCTCCGGTACATCCTCAGATTGAAACGTAACCCTCTTAGCTGATCCTCGATCAGGAGCCGGTTGTTCCACTTCCGCTTCATTTCCAACTACTGAAATATTACCATTAGTTTCAACGGTTTGACCAGAGGCTCTTGACGACGGGTCAGCATTAGTTTCATTCACATTGACCGTGCTCTCTTCAGCCACACACGAAGGGTTTGAATTAGCAGCAGCAGTAACAGCAGTAGCAGCAGCCTCCTCATTATCGTCAATTTCCCAGAACAATCCCTGAAGTTCATTGAAGACGGCTCTGTAGAGATTACCCATCAAGAATTCAGGCGCATCAGGGCCATTGAACCCATCATAAATCCCAACGAACAACCACCCTTGCTCCTCCGATACAACCACGTGCACCCGATCCTCCCCAGCCTTGCCAAAGCCGCCATTGAAGATTACTCTCATTCCTCCTCCGGCTCGTCTCCCGCCGTCGAGCTCTCCTTCCGGCCAACGAAATTCAACACCGGCACCACCCACGGCCGCTTATCAGAAAAATTCCTCGTAAACGCCTTCCTAAACCCCGAAATGCCCTTCTTCCTCTTCTTCTTCACGTACATCCCACCAAGCGGAGCAGAGAAATGAACTCTCCCACCACCGCCACTGCCACCACCAGCACCGGCGCTGGCACCACCAGCACCAGCACCATCAACATTCGCATCAAGCGGACCAGACAGCGCCCCACGCTCAATTGGACCAGAGAGAAAAAACCCACCTCGTTCCAAAGGCTCAGTCCCACCTCTAGGAACCGGCTGAAGCGGAAGAGCAGTGAAAGAAGAAGTACTCTCAAAGCCATTCAAAATACTCCCTCTGACTCCACAACCACCACCGGAAGCCCCAAGCGTAGTGTCAGTAGCATCGTCATAAACACCATCAAGCATAAGAACAGATCTGGGAATAGAACTATTAGCACTGACAGAAGCGCCAGAGATGGCTTTGAAAGCAGTCTCCGGCGGGCCAGTTCTAGTCCTGGAACCAAGTGGCGGTTCGTGAGGAGGGGAAAAACGAAGAGACTGAGAAGGGGAAAGAAAGCGATCGGAATGAGAAGGAGAGAGGAAACGGTTGGAAGAGCGAACGTAGCAGAAGGAATGGCCTAGGGTTTCGTCAAGTGGGTCGGAAGCGGAGAAGAGGATGTCGGAATTGTCGGCGGGAAGGGCGGCGGGGCGAGTCTCCGGCTTGAGGCACGAGAAGAGGCTGGAGACTCCGCTTCCCATCACATTTGATTCGAACTTCTTTGAGCTCTGCAGAGCGGGGAAAATGGCAACCAATTTTTCTTTTTCCGGCAGACTCTCTCTCTCTCAGCAAAAACAACAAAAACAAATAAACAAATGAAGTGAACAGAGACACAGCAAGAGAGTGAGAGAGAGGGAACAGAACAGGGTGAGAGAAATCTTCTTCTTTATTATATATATATATATATAACTTTTGGGCTCTTTTAGATATAGAAAAATTAATCAAAATATTTATAAATACAGCAAAATTTTACCCTCTATCTGATTGACTGCAATGGATTATTATTTGTATTTATCTATATGAAGGATGTTCAAATAATCCGATAATTCAAACAACTCAAACTACCTAACCCAAATTGTAAGGTTGGGCTGGGTTAGTTTTGTTCTTGAATTGGGTTGAACTCAACTTTTTCTAGTTTTGTTGGATTGGATTGGCTAAAAAAAATTGTTGACCCAACCCAAACCGAATTTTATATATATTAATAATATATATACATCTTTATTTAAAGTTTGATCCATTTGTATTAATTAGTTTGTGATTTTTTTAATAATTTTTTTTTAAAACTGTTATGATTTTTGTCTCAATAAGTAGATATTTGGTTTTTGGCATTTGAATTTTATGAAATTTTAGTTATTAGTCATGTGTTGTTATATAAATTTACATACTTTTTATTTTAAGAAAAGTTATAACTCAACAACCAAACCCAAAATTTAAAGGTTTGTCTGATTTGGGTTATAAACTTTATTTGGGTTGTCAACCCAACCAAACCGATTTTTTTTATTGGTCCTAAAAATACTTTTAACTCAACTGATGTACACCCCTAATATGTATTGCGAACTAAACATATAATAACGATTAAGATATTAAAATATTTTGTCATTTAAAATAATTTTTCTAATTTTTAAATTATAAATTTATTCGTGTATCCTCGTCCCACAAGGGGTAAATACTCTCGTAATATTATTGTTTACTGAGAGTTAAACATATACTAACGATTAAGAGATTAAATATTTGAATCTTAATGTCCATAATAATATTAGGCTAAAAATACTTCATTACCATTTATAAAATTGTACCTTTGTGTCCAAATTTGTTGCATGTCGATTTGAGCACGGCTCTACAAATTAAGGAGTGGGAGTTCCAATCGCATACCTTTTGGTCACTACGTTAGTTGCTTATTTTGGCCTTATGACATGTTATTGACCATTGAGTATTTAACATGTCGTCGAACTCTAAAAAATCGATTGGTTGTCTTGTCCTTGAATAATATTGGTACAATTAAATGAATGAAGGTAAATGAAAGAGGCATATTATACATCAAATTTAAAATATATATATTTATTGTTTTTTTACAACAGGTTAACCTAGAGATTGATAGTACAAGTTCATTTTTTTCTTTAAATATTTTAATTTCTAGAGAGAGAATGGAAGGAGTCAAAATTGATGTCCACGGAGCAGGGTGAGGCTGGGGATGTCATTCCCCATCCCCGTCCCGCTCCTCATTTCATTTCTCATCTCTCTGAAATTTTCCACGGGGATCGGGGCGGGGATTCCTCGCGGGAAATTGTTCCGCATTACTTTTTTTCTTGTAAAATGCCAATTAGTTTAAATCGTAAATTTTAATTAAATAATTAACTTTATCACCAAATTGTTTATTATAATTAGTTTTATATGACAATTTGAATTTAAAGATAAATTATTCAAATTTTGACCTAAAAAAGCTAATTAATTTTTTGAGTATAAAGAAATAAATGTAAATCAAATCATTCACATATATAATCCAAATTTAA
Organism: Benincasa hispida; assembly: GCF_009727055.1. NCBI lineage: Eukaryota > Viridiplantae > Streptophyta > Magnoliopsida > Cucurbitales > Cucurbitaceae > Benincasa > Benincasa hispida. The sequence goes on along the minus strand of NC_052359.1, from coordinate 3,172,822 downwards.
ACATTCAATTTAAACATATTCATTATTTTCCCAATAAATAATTAAATTTGAAATTTGAAATTTAATATTTATATAATGATAATAATAATAACATAACATTAGATAACTATACTAAATAAATATGTAAAAGCTAATCAGGACGGGGTCGGGGATGGGAAATGCATTCCTCGTCCCCGTCCCCGTTTAGCTCACGGAAATTTTTTCCCCACCCATCTCCCATTTTCCGCCTAATTGGAGAATCTCCACGTTTGGGGCGGGGCCTACGGGGCTCGTATTCGTAGAAAAATTGGACATGGGTTGGATTCTCTCTCTGTGATTATCATTATTATTTATTTATTTTGATAAACTCTATTTGAATATTATTGTTGTGTATTTAACTTATTTGTTAAAGCGAAAAAAGAAAAATGGTCTGAATTTTGGTTTTGGTATCGGTTTTGCATTTGTTGGGACTTCACACCTGGCATTAAGTGAATTACAAAGGGTTATGTATGCCACGTAGGATGCCAGGTTGTCAAGGGATGAGTCCACGAGGGAGTAATTTGTAAAATGACGAATTTGGGGTTGAAAAAATTGTGAAATGACCAGGGAGTCCTTGAAAGTAGGGGTAGGGTCAATGTGGAAAACCGAGGCGAAAGGAAGGGGTTTTGTGGGATTGCATTTGTCTTTTTCGTTGTTTGTGTGTGTCGGACTTTTTTTTTCTTCCTATTTTTTGGTTTTGTACCCGAGCCCAAGGCCCATTTTCTAAAATTTAAAAAGAAAAAAAAGTTCATTTGACAATTTTAACCTTACAATTTCAAGTATTTCCCCTCTTGCCTCTTTTGTCCCTTATTTATTTTAGGCTAAATTATAAAACATTTGTTTTTAAAATACTTTCAAATGTTGCAACATTATCCTTTTAACTTTCATCAATATTTCAAAATTGGCCTTGAAATAAAAATTCGTATGAATTTTGGATGGAAATTATAACGATCTAAGAGATGGTGACATGGAACGAAAATTAAAACCATCACACCATGTCAAGTCACCACCACAATCATTTCAAGTCTCGATTTTTATTTAACATTTTAACGAATTTCTACTCCAATGTTAGTTTTAAAACATTTTTGAAAAGCTAGAGATTATATTGCAACTTTTGAGAGAATTATGTTGTTTTTCATTTTGAAACAACAAACATAGATGTGTATAATACATCATTAATCTACTCAACAATGTAAAGTTCTAGACCTATTAAACACTTTTAAAAGTCAATAACTATTAAAAAAAAAACATTGGAAGTTTAGAGACAAGCTAGACACACACAACCCTAAAAGTTTACCTGTCGAATTCATGAATTCATAAATTCACAAACATATTAAAAAATGTATATTAAAAGTTTAGGGACCTATAGACACAAAACTTGAATCCACTCTAATGGACAATAAGAGTAGTGAATTTAGTAAAGACTTAAAGAAAATAGATTCATTTCATGATTGTCACCTACTTAGAAATTAACATCTTACGAATTTTCTTAAATCAAAATGTTACACGGATCAAACGAGTTGTATCATAAAGTTTCAAGTATCATGTCTAGATACAATACTTGTAATTTTGACTTTAAATTTAGTACAATTTTGTCTCTAATTCTTTGTTTGTACCCGAAGCACCTTCATAAAATAACTCACAAGTGGCAATGAGAACAAAAGCAAGGGTCAAATAGTAATTTAGAGAAGATACCATTTTATTTTTTAAATAGTAGAGAGTCAAATGGGCCAAAAGATCCAAAGAAAAAAATGAAGAGGGTTTGACTTGGAGAAAGCCCAAGCCCAAAAGTTATCCCTCACATATCCCCATCACTGCCACTCACGGATCCTGGTCGGGCATTTCCGACAACAACAACCGTACGATCAATCACTAATCATACACATCAACGGCTCACAATCACTCCCTCTAGACCGTATCTGGTTAGTCAAACCCCCTTGCTCGAATTTCAATTTATTATTTATATATTTTTCGTTTCTCGCAAATAAAATAGGGAAAAAATCGTCATTATTGATATTTATTTAATAGAGAATTAAATAGTATTTATTTTGGGGGGTCGTACATAAAGTCTTTTGTGCCCACACAGTCAACAAGTAGGGATTAAAAAAAATGGATTCGCTTTATTTATTAATTAATAAAGGGTAGACATGGAATTTCACGTGAGAAGGCGGGAAGCTTTTTTGGTTTATTTATTTTAAATAGGAGTAAAAAGAAATACAAAGGGGAAAAAAAAATGGAAATTCTGTTAAGTCAAAGTGTTGGTTGGTTGAGGGGAATTTGACAGAAATGTAAAGGACAAAATAGCATTTAAATTCACGCGACTCGTGTGAATGTGAAATCCTTTCTCCCCCTTTCTCCCACCAAAATCTATTTAATATATTTATTTCTTTTTTCGACTAAAAATAATAATCGAACAAGCTTCAAATTACTTAATTTCAAATGGTATTTTAAACATTTAAAAATATAGTGGATTATGTCGGTATTCAAAAAATATTTACAAAGGTACAAGATCATAGTGTGGATAAAGAAAATACAATACTTATATATACTATAATTTTTTTAAAGCAAAATTTGAATATAGGGATTTGGACATTTAACATCAAATAAATTAATATATGTCGATTATTCATGAATTAAGTTCACTCTCACATATAAAAAAAACTAACGCTTTAAAATTGATCACATACTATATTGAAATAAAAAGATGCTATTAGAAAACTAAAATATATATTTTACTCAAAACTAAAATATATATTTTTAATTATTATTCAAATTAAAAAACACATTGATAATTACTTGGTTTATGAAAATTTTACTTATTATAATTTCTTATAATAATTTTCATATTCTTAAGTAGTCCTTTCATTTGAACTTCGAGTTCTGAATGAAGTAGAATAAAAGATAGTATTTTAATAAAATAAATAAATAAATTTACAAGTACAACATCATAAAAAAATTTATATGATACGAAAATTTTATAATAGTCAGAATAATATAAATTCTACTAACTTTATGGTATATTTGGATTAATTTTTTAAGTGTTTAATTTTGAAAACAAGTTATTACAAAAACTAAGTGTTTGATCACTATGCAAAATAGATTTTTGAAGTGTATTTTAACTTATCAAAATAGTTTAAATAAAAATTAATCTTTTGGAAAACATTTTTCTCTAGTCAATCTAAATACACCCTTAGGCCACGTTTATCCCACTGAAAACGTAATAGATCCATGGGAATAAAAAAAAGTTGGCTCGATTTGATTACCTTTTGTATTGTTTACTTATGTCATGCATTTGTACCGACACATAAGCCCCCTATCTAAATCTATAACGAAATAATGTAATTTGATTGATGGAAAAAGAGTACTCAATCCAATTACGTCGGATAACTATCCTATCGTTATTGTTACTGTTACTACCATTATTACTACTATTATAGCTGAAAAACTATCAATTTTGACATCTTTATTGTTACTGTTACTACTTGACTCTCAGAGGTAAAGGTAAAGGTAACGTAAATTTTAAAAAAAAATCATAAAATTAAGTAAATGTGATTAAAATCAGTCCAATTACGTTTGCGATTCAAGCTCATCACAATTATCTATCAATGAAATTTCATTACGATTACATCAATTTTCATTGCAGTTTAGTAAACGTGACCTTAGTGTCAATTGATATGTATTTATTATTGGTTAGATTATATATATATATATATATATATATATATATATATATAAGCCCCTAAACTTTACACTTTATATAAAAATGACTCTGAAGTTTCAAAAGTTTCAAAAATACTCTTAAACTTTCAAAAATAATTCAAACGATACCCTTGCCGTTAGTTTTGAATGAAAACCATTAAAGTTTTGTTTCAAAAAGTACGCCGAACTTTTGAAACGTTTCAAACATACCCTTAATTTAATAAAAGTTCAAAAATAACTTCACCGTTAGTATTGAACAAAAATCGTCAATTCTTTGAAACAAAAATGGCTTTAAAAATAAATTAAAAATTAAAAAAAAAAATTCTATGGATCAATTTGTTTGAAGTTTTCTTAAGTTCAAAAAACCAATTTTAAAATAAATTATATAGAATTAAAATAAATTATTTCTCTTAATTTTATAATTCTTAGCTTACATCGATGTTCTCGACAACCAAAATAAAAACAAAAAATTTAAGTTAAAACATAAAATACCAAAAAATTCAAATTCAAAATCTCCTCTTGAAACATACCAAAATGATAAATAGTCAAATAAGAAAAGTATTTGACTATTTATCGTACATATAACTACTCTCATATTTCTCTTAATTTTCCAATTCTTAGTTGACACCAATTTTCTCAACAACCAAAACATATCAAAATGTTGCGACATTGAAAGCCCCCTCACGAAGCACTTTGGAGAGCAAATTGGAAGGAGTGTCTCTTCATGCACGCATATTAAATGGAGAGTGATGCGGTACCGCAAGGCAGGACTGCAACGCTTGCTTAGCAAACTGTCTCTATGAATGGCGTGTGGCACAAGTGTCGTAGCACTTGCGCAACATCGTGCCGCCCCTGACACTTGTGCAACGTTGTGCCTCCCCTTGCTCGATTTTACCGTTCTGCCTCCCGTTGCTTGCTAATTGCTCTATTTAAGCCTGAATTGCATTTGAAACATCCCAACTGCTTCTTTTGCTCGACAGCCTATCTAAGAACTAAAATAAATATTAAATTCCTCAGAGCCAATACGATTTAGGTTGGTAATTTTTTATTTGACATTTATCATTTTGATATGTTTCAAGATGAGATTTTGATTTTGGAAATTTGTGAAAATTTGTGGTATTTTACGTTTTAACTTAAAACTCTGGTTGTTGAGAAAATTTGTATAAGTTAAGAATTGGAAAAATAAGAGAAACATGAGAGTAGCTATATGAAAAAAAAATGAGGATATCTATATAATTTATTTTAAAATTGATTATTTCAAACTTAAAAAAACTTCAAACAAATTAATCAATTGGAGTGTTTTATTTTTATTTTTAATTTGAATTTTTAAAGTATTTTTTGTCACAAGGAATTGACGGATTCTGTTCAAATACTAACAGTGTAGGTATTTTTGAACTTTTATTAAGTTAAGGGTATTTTTGAAATGTTTTGAAAGTTTAAGAGTATTTTTTAAATAAAACTTTAACAGTTTTCATCCAAAACTAACGGCAATAATATTTTTTTTAAAAGTTTAATAGTATTTTTGAATTTCAAGAGCATTTTTGACACAAAATGTAATGTTTATGGACATTTTTTATAATTTAACCTTTATTATTTAAAGCGGATTCAAATTTTTATATCCGACATTTGTTGTACTAAAGGGGAATTGTATCAAGACTAATAAAGAATAATGATAAAAAGAAATCAATTTTAATTCAATCTTATAAGTTGAATTAGTTAAAGTACTTTTTTTTTTATTTAATTAAGTAAAAAAATTAAAAAGAAAAAAAAAAGAATAGAAGATAAAGGAAAAACATTCAAACGTTTCAAAATGCTTTGGTAGGCAGTGGGGTCAATGACACCTCAGTTGGTCAACGACCGATGACAAAAGCTCCTCGAAGTGGGGCCCACACTTTTCGAAAGTGGGCCACTTAACTGACGTCAGCTTGTCGGATTTCTAATTTTTCTATCCATTGATTTTTTTGGCAGTTATATAATTATATATATATTTTTGCCCATTTCCAAATTCCATCTTACGTGCAAATAAAATATAATTCATATATCTTCGTTTGTAAAATATTAAAGTCCTATATGTTTAAATATTAAATGATAAATTTAGGCTCAATTAACCTAGGAATGTATCAATAACCATGAGATTGTTTAAGTAACTACGAGGTTTGTAGTTCGAATCATTTTACTCATAATTACATCTAAAAAATATAAATATAGGCCATTTTTACTTTTCAATAAACGTAATTAACCAATCATAATATAAAATATGAGGTCCTTTTAATTACATTCCTAAATAATTAGTTGACGATATTTTGTAGATTAATTATGGAGCAGTAAACATGACTTTAGTTAGATGAACTTTTAATCTCATTGATTTTTTGATTCTTTTTAATTTATATCTAATAAATGTTTGGCCTATTCGATAATCTTTTAAAAAAATTTACTTAATCATCAAATATAAAATTGAAAATTAAAAATTATATGGACATAATTTTTAATTTTGTTATATAATAGATCAATTAATTATTAAAAAATCTAAATAATACCAATGATTTATTAGACATCAAATTAAATATTATATAATTTATTAGATATTTTTAAATTTTAAAAATCTATTTATAAATTTGAAAGCTCAGAATATGTAAACAGTTTTTCAAGTAGGAAGACTTTTTATAACAAGCTTTTAATTTAAATAATGTTTAAATTTGTAAATTCTCCCTGACTAATTGGTTTATATAATTAACACTAATATTTTCTTATATTATTAATTCCATCAATATATCAATTACAATGCTAAATATTAAAATTTAAAAGTAATTTTATTTCATTTTCAATAAAATAAAATAAAAGTAAATAATTTATTTAGGAAAATCCTTATAAATAAAAAAAATTCCGAAAATAAGTGTAATATTAAATTATCTCATATTACAAATAAAGCCTTTTCATAATATTAAAAGACGATGATGCCAGTAATTTCTCATTTTTAAATTCATGAACAAATTTAGTAAATTTTTGTTTGATGGTTTAATTTTTAATTATATAATTTGAATAGTGAAAATTCTGAAAATAATATCTTCATTTTTTAAAATTTAAAAATGTAGAATAACACAACTATAAAATTGTAATAACTTTGATAAATATATTAATGTTATAAATCATTATATTTTTCAAACAAAAAAGAAAAAAACAACACACATATAAAATGATATTATAAACAATAATTGTATAAAATTCATAATCTCATTTATGTTAATGGTATTTGTGGTTCATTTTACCATTACTAAAACACTTTCAGCAACTTTTCAAGTTGATAATCAATTTCTAAATTTGGTACCAAATTCATACTCGAGCAAACGAAAGATGTATAATACAATTGCATTTTTTTCATTTTTATTTCTTTAGATATTATGTTTTCAAATTTCAAAATGTGAATTACTAATGTGACGTATATCTCATGTATAGAAGGCTTCTTTAACCGTCTATACCAAAGTTGTATCTCGAAAAAAGTTAAAAGATGCTTTGTAATTATTTCACTTTCTGTTCGCTCTATTTACGGTTCACCATCCTTTTTCTTTTTGTTATTAATTACTTTTTCTAAGGAAAGGAAAAACATTCAAACGTTTCAAAATGCTTTGGTAGGCAGTGTCAATGACACCTCAGTGGTCAACACCATGACAAAAAGCTCCTCAAGTGGCCCACACTTTTCGAAATGGCGCCACCTTAACTGACGTCAGCTTCGGATTTCTAATTTTCTATCCAGTTGATTTTTGAGTTATATAATTATATTATATATTTGTTGCCCATTTCCAAATCCATCACGGCAAAGTAAAATATAATGCATATTATCTTCGTTGTAAATATTTCTAAAGTCCTATAGTTTAAATATTAAAGGATACAATTAGACCAATTACCTAGGAATGTATCAATAACCATGAGATATGGTTTAAGTAACTTACGAGTTTGTTACGTCTCGAATCATTTACTTCTATAATTACATCTAAAAAATTATAAATTAGGCCATTTTACTTGTTCATTAAACGTAAGTAACCAAGTCATAATTATAAAATATGAGTCCTTTTAATTAACATTCCTAAATAATTAGTGACATATTTCTGTAGATTTAAATTATGGAGATTAAACATACTTTATTTGATGAAAACTTTTAATCTCATGATTTTTGATCTTTTTATTTATATCTTAATAAATTTTGGCCTATTCGATAATCTTGTTTAAAAAAATTACCTAATCATCAAAATAAAAATTGACAAATTAAACTTAATTGACATTAATTTTTTAATTTTGTTATTAATAATAATCAATTTAATTATTAAAAAATCTAAATAATACCAATGATTTATTAGACCATTCAAATTAAATATTTATATAATTTATTAGATATTTTTAAATTTTAAAAATCTATTTATAAATTGAAAAGCTCAAATATTGTAAAACAGTTTTTCAATAGGAAGACTTTTTATATACCAAGCTTTTAAATTTAAATAATGTTTTAAATTTGTAAATTCTCCCTGACTAATTGTTTATATAATTAACACTAATATTTTCTTTATATTATTAATTCCATCCAATATATCAATTACAATGCTAAAATATTAAAATTAAAAAATTTTAGTTTTCATTTCAATAAAATAAAATAAAAAATAATAATTTATTTAGGAAAATCCTTACGAATAAAAAAAAATCCGAAATAAGTGTTAATATTATAATATCTCATATTACAAATAAAGCCTTTCATAATATTAAAGACGGATTGATGCCAATTAATTTTCTCATATTCGTTAAAATTTATGAACACAATTTAGCTTAAATTTTGTTTGATGGTTTTAATTTTTTATATATATATTTGAATAGTGAAAATTCTGAAAATAATATCTTCATTTTTTAAAATTTTAAAAATTGTAGAATAAACACAACTATAAAAATTGTAATAACTTTGATAAATATATTAATGTTATTAAATCATATATTTTTTCAAACAAAAAAGAAAAAAACAACACACATATAAAAATGATATTATAAACAATAATTGTATAAAATTCATAATCTCATTTATGTTAATGGTATTTTGGTCATTTTACCATTACTAAAACACTTTCAGCAACTTTTCAAGTTGATAATCAATTTCAAATTTGGGTACCATGAATTCATACTCGAGCAAACGAAAGATGTATAATACAATTGCATTTTTTTCAATTTTTATTTCTTTAGATATTAGTTTTCAATATTTCAAAATTGTGAATTTGACTAATTATACGGTATATCTCATGTTTATAGAAGCTTCTTTAACCGTCTATATCAAAGTTGTATATCGAAAAAAAGTTAAAAGATGCTTTTAATTATTTCACTTTCTGTTCGCTCTATTTACGGTTCACCATCCTTTTTCTTTTTGTTATTAATTACTTTTTCTAGGAAAGTATAATTATGAATTTGATTATTGAAAAGGTTATGCAAAAACAATACATCTGAAGACATTCATTCGGTAAAATTTTCAAATTTGAATACATTAGTTTTATTTAGTCGATAAATTCGAATTTCACATGAAAAGCCATATATTGGATAGAATATTCTCATGTATAGAAGGCTTCTTTAACCGTCTATACCAAAGTTGTATCTCGGAAAAAAGTTAAAAGATGCTTTGATAATTATTTCACTTTCGTCGCTCTATTTAGGTTCATCGTCCTTTTTCTTTTGTTATTAATTACTTTTTCTAAGGAAAGTTATTAATTATGAATTTTGAATTGAAAACTGAATTATGCCAAAACAATACATCTGGAAGACATTCATTCGGTTAAAATTGTCAAATTGAATACATTAGTTTTATTAGTCGATAAATTCGAATTTCACATGAAAAGCCATATATTGGATAAATATCTCATGTATGGAAGGCTTCTTTAACTGTCTATACCAAATTATATCTCGGAAAAAGTTAAAAGATGCTTTGTAATTATTTCACTTTCTGTTCGCTCTATTTAGCGTTCACCGTCCCTTTTTCTTTTTGTTATAATTACTTTTTCTAAGAAAGTATTAATTATGAATTTGATTATTAAATGATTATGCAAAAACAAATACATACTGGAAGACTTCATTCGGTAAATTTTCAAATTTGAATACATTAGTTTATTAGTCGATAAATCGAATTTCACATGAAAAAGCCATATATTGGATAGAATATCTCAGTATGGAAGGCTTCTTTAACTGTCTATACCAAAGTTTAATCTCGGAAAAAGTTAAAAAATGCTTTTAAATTATTTCACCTGTTCGCTCTATTTACGGTTCATGTCCTTTTTCTTTTTGTTATTAATTACTTTTTCTAAGGAAAAGTATTAATTATGAATTTGATTATAAAATGATTATGCAAAACAAATACATCTGAAGACATTCATTCGGTAAATTTTCAAATTTGAATCATTAGTTTTATTAGTCGATAAATTGAATTTCACATGAAAAGCCATTATTGGATAGAATATCTCATGTATGGAAGGTTCTTTAACCGTCTATACCAAAGTGTATCTCGGAAAAAAGTTAAAAGATGCTTTATAATTATTTCACTTTCTGTTCGCTCTATTACGTTTCACCGTCCTTTTTTCTTTTTGATTAATTACTTTCTAAGGAAAGTTATTAATTTGAATTGATTATTGAAAAACGATTATGCGAAAACAATACATCTGGAAGACATTCATTCGTAAATTTTCAAATTTAATACATAGTTTTATTTAGTCTATAAATTCGAATTTCACATGATAAAAGCCACTAATTGGATAAATATCTCATGTATGGAAGCTTCTTTAAACCGTCTATACCAAAATTCGTATCTCGAAAAAAGTTTAAAAGATGCTTTGTAATTATTTCACTTTCTGTGTTCTCTATTTACGGTTCACCTCCTTTTTCTTTTGTTATTAATTACTTTTCTAAGGGAAATTATAATTATGAATTTGATTATTAAAACGATTATCGAAAAAACCAATACATTTGGAATACAATTCATTTGTAAAAATTTTCAATTTGAATACATTTAGTTTTATTAGTCGATTAAATTAATTCACATGAAAAGCCATATATTGATAGAACTCATTATGGAAGGCTTCTTTAACCTTCGTATACCAAAATTATCTCGAAAAAGTTAAAAATGCTTTGTAATTATTTCACTTCTGTCGCTCTATTTACGGTTCACGTCCTTTTCTTTTTGTTATTAATGACTTTCTAAGAAAGTATTAATTATGAATTTGATTATTAAATGATTATGCAAAACAAAATACATCTGGAAGACATTCATCGTAAAATTTTTCAAATTGATACATTAGTATTTTGATTTAGTCAAAATTCGAATTCATCATGAAAAACCATATATTGTAGTAAATATTCTCATTATGG